>NC_056559.1:32585263-32623291 GCF_013358625.1 Macadamia integrifolia | reverse complement strand
AATTAATGTACAATCATCATAAATTGGTTTTGAACCCATTTCAATGCCTCCTGTCTCAATTTATAAGGCAATTTGTGGTTTATATATGTTGCCATAATTTTATTGGTTTTTAACCCATTTCAAAACCCCTTCTTTATAGGGTAGCTTGGGCTGATGTTTGGTTGTCTACCAATAGTATGAGATGAAACCAAAAGAGGGCTACTAAAATCTTTTCAACAAAAGGTCCACACCAGCATTTCATGGCATTGGATTCCCATCCTCATGTAAACTTTCTTGCCAAACAGCCTCTGCTCCTAATAGAGGATGAATGCCCAATTGCTGTCAAATCCATCTCATTAGGTAATCTCTTAAGGAAAGAGAGAGCATATTCCTTGCGATGCCGGTGTGCAGAGAAATATGCACACGAAAACAATGGTGGTGCAAAGAAGTGAAGAACGATATTATCCATGTAGGGGCCAATATGGTCAGAGCAAGAAAAAATAATAATAATAAAGATTACAATGTAGGAGGGAAATATTGAAATAATACTCAGGCATCATGATGTTTCTTCTAGTGGTCAATGGTTACGTTGTGCTTTTGCAACATGTTGGTCACATGTTCAAAATTTGGAAACAGCCTCTTCTGCGAAGCAGGAGGTAGGGTTGCGTACACTTACGGACTTACCCCTCGCAGGCCTTGCAGTAGCGAGAGTCTTGTGAACTAGGTTGCTCTTTTTCATCATGACGTTTCTTCTCATTAAGGAAACAATATGGGTTCCCCACAATACTACTATAGGGAGGAGTTTGCATACCACACAAATAGAATATGATCAAGAACCATATCATCCACGAGGGCCGACAAGGTCAAAGCATGAGTAGAAAAATAATAAAGAATCCCCACTCTAATGTCATGGTGAATTCTTTTAATTCCCATGAAGAAATTTTAGCTGGACGCACTATCTATAAATATATATAAAGGTCAAGAGGCATATTCGGTGGATGGACCGGAGGTAGCACAGTCTTCTCACGCCTTCTTATGTTTAGACGTAAATACATGCAAATTGATAACTTTCTTTTTCCCATAATTATTCCCTCATTTTCCACTTGTCTTATATAATTCATCTCCCAAATGTGTAAACGGACATATAATTAAACCATGTTGGTGAACCCAAGGAAGACTCTTATAACATGGAAGCACAACTAAAGGTATGAAGACTCAAGAAAAAGTTATGGAATTATGCATTTTATGATCACATTCAAAGACTCCCCTGTCAGCTAGGTGGTACAGAATTTTCTTGATTTGATTGGGAAAGAAAGGTAATTATATAAACTTTCTAATTTTATTTATTTTTTGACTTCTGAGGCTATCATGGTTGGCAGTTTCAGATTTTGTCAAAGAAACCGGTCATGTCTTAAGAGTCCAGACACAAACACAAGAAGCATAAATCATGGATCAATGAAATGAGCTAAGCTTTTAGATTTTATAGTTATCTGAATAATCGGATGGGATCATTATAGGGATGTGGATAAAATTTGGATTGATGTATTTGATTCTGGTTTGAGATCAACCCTTCGATCCAATTTGATTGCTCAATTCATGGGATCAACCTCCTTTGATTCCGACTTGGATCAGATGAAACTAGGGTAGACCTCTAGAAATTGAGATTAGAAAGAAAAAAAAATTTCTCAAGATTTATGATTTTTTGGAGTTTTTGATTCAAAAGACTTATAGATCTTGCTACAAGAAATAAGTTTCAAAGATTCCATCACTAAAACCCAAATAAGAGGAGAATTGTTATTTCCAATAAGCGACATTAGTGCTGAAATTAGGGCATGTTTGGTTGAAGAAGGGGTTGTAAATTGTACTTTATTGTTCTAATCTCACACAAGCATTTAGGTTGCAAGTAAAATACAATTATGGATAGAAAAAATGTTTATACGATCATGGTTTAAGTTCATGGTATCGGTCATTGTCGAAACTCATTCGACACCAATTTAGATTGTCCTATATTAGTTGGGATCGGATGGTTTTGCCCTTGTTTTTATTTAAAAATCAATTTTTTTTTAATGTTTATACCTCTTTATTAGTATTATTATATCAATACAGGATCAATGAGGAATCGATATCAGCTTCTTACTAATACAGATACGGATCTGCCTTGTTAGCTAATCTGATACCTATTCGATGTATACGATACATTTGTCTAGGAACACAAGGTAGGGGTTACTCTTTACTCGAAGAGGACCAAAAGATGAAAGAATGTACATACATTGCTATAACTATTTTGTTTTTCCTTTAATTTGAACCAACTATAAATTAAAATTGGAAAAATAAGAAGATATTTTTTTGTGGTTTTTTGAAATTATTTATTCAAAAGACTTATAAATGGAAAGTTTGATTGTGACAAAAATAAAGAAATTTTGAAAAAAATAATATTCGTATCCGATTCTAAAATGGGTTATGAAATTGGAATAAACAAAACTGAAATGGTGAATTTGAACTGATTCTTATCCAATTATAAAACCATATTAGTAAGAGAAGCTTTTAAGATATTAACAAAGAATTGCCTAAATGACACTTCTATAGGTGTATTTAAAATTTAATTTGACATCCTATTTTAATTGCCCTTTGATTTATTCATAAAAGCCCTTTGAATTAAGAGTCTCAAAGAATTTTTTTTTAATTAATTTTGAAAGTGACATATCATTTTATCATATCTAAAGTTATCATTGTCAAATATATATTTTAGAATACTCACGAATAACAATATTTATTACCTCGTTCATACAATAAAACAAGCAAGACAACTACAACCTTATGCATTAAGGTCACCACTTCATTTTCCATCCAAATCACAATCTTAAGAGGGGGACCTTTGGTTCCATCTCCGGATGGCTATTGAGTCCATTTCATTGAGGCCTACAAACATCACAAATTCGTGGGTGTACAATGTTATTGATGTTATTTTTCCATCTGGGCATTAAAATCTTTCTCGAAGCTGGTGATTCTAAGGCTTTTTCAGACTAATTCAAACTGATTCAGATTTGATTCGGATTGGAATTGGCATTGACCACTTCCATCACTGATTATGCATTTTAAAACACTAATCATCGGTGTAATCAAACCATTTTTACATGGAAAGGTACCTTGAGGTGAAAATTCCATCTTAAGTTAAAAAAGAGTCAAACCCCACTTACTCTCCTTCATTCAGGATCTCCCCCATGCTCCCATAGGTGTTGTATATGCTCCCTTCCTTTTAAGCCTCCAATGGTCAAAGAAACTCCATGCTCTATAAGTGCAGGGTAGAAATATAGTGTCCTTCAATGAATATTAAATAAGAATTCCTAAATATACAATTCCGTCGGAAAAGAAAATGAATTTACAATTATTAATAGTCCATCTCTCTATGCTACCATATATTGGAGTATCCAATCCAACACTTTTTAAGGCATTAGGTGGATCTCTCTCTCTCTCTCTCTCTATGGGAGGGGACGGAGGAGTCGTAAACAAGAGAGTTTCTGAAGTACATAAAGGCACCAAATACTAGAATAAACCAATGTAAGACTATAAAACTCCATAACTCTTAACATATTAACATTCCATGGTTAGGAGGGCTCTGTCAATTTTGCATGTGATAATATGATATAATTCCGATCCATGGTTATAGGCGCAGTGTGCTATACCAACCATGAGTTTTACATGTTGATATTGAATGAAGTATTCTTCCTATGAAAGAAAAAAAATATTCCCCCTCACGTGTATTTTTAGTATGATTGACTCCACATATATAAAAAACAACTTAGGGATGATAACAAAGAGATCTAGATCATAGCTAGCAAAAAAAGGGAATAATGAACTACTGTAAACAGATGGAGGGTTTTAAACAATGAAAAATTAAAAGAAGGAAATAGATAGTTTGGATTTTAAACATGTAGATTTTAAATTAAAAAAGAAAAGAAAAGAAGAGGCAATATACTCATATGAATTAAGAAATTATTAGCTAAATACTGAAATGTTCAAAAAACCCATTGGTCAATTAGATTGGATTTTTTCAACCCAAAAAAAAAAAAACTGACTAACAATGTAGATGGATCCTAGTTAGCAATTCGATGAATAATTCGGTCGAAAAAAAAATTTTGATCGAATCTGAATAAAAAATAAAAAGCAGTAAAGCGCGTTTTTTCCTAATTTGATTTTAAAACGCGAATAAACTAGGCCGAATCGAATTAAATCGAATTATTTGGTCCACTTAACCACTTAAAAAAAAAAAAACCCACCTCATTTAACAACCACCACCGAAAGAGCTTTTTTTTTTTTTTTTTATAATCTTCTTCTCCTTTCTCCCCCAAATTTCCGCCTCTGTTTTCCCATCTTCTTTCTCTAACTAATTCTTCTATAACAAACATACAAATCTCCTCTTTGTTTCTTCTTTTCTCAAAACTTTTTCAATTCATTTTGAGATAGGGGAGATATAAAGCTCTGATGGATAATTTTAGGTTTCAAGATAGATTTGTAAACTTCCGTTTCTTCAAAGGTTGCTTAGCCGAATCCATGACAATGTGAGCTCGGGAGCTCACGCTAAATCACTCTTCTCTCTTGTCTCTTCTGTGATACTATGGTCACTTAGTTTTGCGAACACAGTTACACAGGTATGTGTTGTTCTCAACCTTTTTTTTTGAGTGTTTTGTTCAAGCTTTGAATCTGAAATTCTAAAGTTCTTTGTTTTCTAGTCTCTTTGGGTTTCTTGTTCTTTGTCTCCGGTCTTGGCCTTCTTGCATCGCAAAATCCTAACACTCGATTCAGGTATCAGTCGATCTTCTCTTATATTGTTGTTTTAATTGTGAAAAATTAGTGCATCTCTGTGCAATATGGGTCATGTGAACTCAAACAAGAAGGATAGTGAAAATTTTGGTGGTCAATTTATTTATTTGTTTTATTGTGGTTGTAATCTTGCTTTCACTGTTTTGGGGGTCTAATTTATTTCATGAGTAGAAATTGGATTATTATAACCATTGCTTTCATCGCTCAATGACAAAATTTTCCTAGTTTTTTTACTTTATTGTATAGTAATTTGCTTTTCTAGGTGTACATATCAAGTTAATTACTTAATAAATAAAACAGATACAATAAATTATAAAAATAATATTCGAATTTTTTGTCTGACTTTCATCTTTTTAATCAAATAATTCCCGAATCCGAATCTGATTTTTATTTTGTTCACTTTTTTTACCGCTTTTTTGACCGAATCTTTAAATTAACCAATCGAATAATTCCTGAATCTGGATTTGCTAACTATGGGATGCATGGACTAATGGTGACCCGATTAAGGTCCACAGGCCTCATTGGATGGACCGAAATGGCAGCCGGTTCTCTGGAATCTGGATTCATCCGATTCTGATCATTTAAAATCGTCCTATATCCAATAATAAAACATGAAAAGGGATCTGTAAGGAGTGGAAAATTGGTAATTGAACTCTGCCCGTGTCTGTGGAATCTTCTTTTTGTAGAGATACTGATCCAACGGTTTGAACGCAAGGGTATTCGATGTCATTAGATAGTTTGTGAAACACTCAGTTGACACAAAAAAAAAAAAAAAAAAAAGAAATATAAATAAAGCTGCAAGGCTCCTTTCTCTTTCTTCGGTAACTGAAACAATTCTGAGTTGCAGAGCTTTCTTTCAGTAATTGTTTGCTTTGTTAAAGTAGAGCGAAAATGAGTATGGAGAGATTGCAGAGGATTTTCTCTGGTGCAAGTGGAATGGGGCATCCACCTTCCGATGCTCCCCTCCTTGACTCCTCGGAGCAAGTTTACATTTCGTCTCTTGCCCTTCTCAAGATGCTCAAGCATGGTATGAAATCTTTCTCTTTCTCTTCTTTTCCAATTTTCTTTTCTCTGTAGTGATGGGGTTTAAAAATTTTGTATTTTTTGTTCATAATGCATGGATTAGGGTTTTTGGTTGATCGAGTCGGTGAAACTTTTGAATTTCCGTAAATATGAGGAGTGTTTGCTTTTGAATTCTTTGGCATTATTTGTTTTCTGACGTGGGTTTTATCCAACCTAGGATTTTGGGTGTTGTTGTTGACTGGGGTTGGATTTTTTATTTTATTTTATTTTTGTTTAAATCTTAGTGTTTGTGAATGGTTGTGTTAGTTTTGTAAGATGGTTGAGGATTTGGTGTTGTTGTTGTGCCAGGGAGAGCTGGAGTTCCTATGGAAGTCATGGGGTTGATGCTTGGAGAGTTTGTTGACGAGTACACCGTCCGTGTTGTGGATGTCTTCGCGATGCCACAGAGTGGTACTGGTGTTAGTGTTGAGGCGGTTGATCATGTCTTCCAAACCAACATGCTCGATATGCTCAAGCAGACTGGAAGGTTATTTGCTTTGTGGACTTGCTTTTCAGCCTTTTGAGTGTTCTGCTCGGAAAACTGTGTGTGGAAAAATTTGAAATCATTGTTTTGCTTTTATATTCCAATTGCATTGCATATTGTGTTATATTATATATCTTTGGTCGCGTATATTTGAACATCTCAACAAATTTTTTGCCAGTAACTGACCATTAACTACCACTCTTAGAATGGATTTCTGTCACACTCTGTTTCAGAATTATATTAGGTAGTTTACTCGACCTAGTGTTTACAAAAGATGTCTGAAAATTTAATATTTGAGCTGAGAGCCGCCAAGGGCAAAGCTTGAATGATTGTGATTCCATATTTCATCTCATAAATTCACTTTTCTTTTCACCTGCCATTTCTTTCAGGATCTTTTCTTTTTGGTCTTATGAATTGTATTGCAAAGGGTATTATCACCCATTGGGCATTGGATGAACATGGTTTATATTGGAAATCCTGGTAACTAAGTAGCTAGATGTAGCTTCCCTTCTGGCTGTATAATACTTGTTTTATAATTACTCCATTTTCTTCCCTAAATTATTTACTACTTTTACACATGTGCCATGAATTCGATATTGGCTGTAGTGATGTTAATGTAGAATTAGGCTCCAGATCCAGCTAATGATAGAAAAAGAAATAAATTGAACTAGAATTAGAATAAACAGCAGCAGGATTCCAAATAGAAGTGGCAAGCTCGATAGAACTTAAGAAAACTTAAGAAAACAGCTTGGTAGACCTAGAGGAGAAAATTGGTGTCCCACTAACTAGATGTCAGATTGGTCTGAAACTTGAGTTGAGACTTCCAGAGACTCTTCCCTAGCCTGCAGTACAGTTATGTTAAAATTTTTTTGTAGTTCGAAAGGTGTGACATGGCCAAAATTCAGTTTGTGGTCAGTGCTGGTGCAGAACAGAGGCCTGCAACAGAATGGTTAAACAGCCAATATGATTAAGATATTATGCCACTTAATTTTGCTGCCCATTGAATAGATCCAATTCAAGTTCAACAGAAAACAAATTCAGAACACCACTTTATGCTGGACATCCAGGAACAGTAAATCATAACAGCAATGAATTAATGACTGAATCAAAACCAACCTGACCTAGTTTGTTGATGGGAAACACCTGCTGATTGGTCCACCAAGGATGATTAAAATGGTAACAGTAACAGAATAACAGAAGAATGGAGGGGAGATAATTGATTAGTATTTAGGAACCACCCTATCACTGCTGGAAATCCATCAAACCTACCATGAATCCAAATGTTGAGATAAAAGCAAAAGTTTTTTTTGTTGAAACTTGTAAAATTTGATGGCACTTAATGCTTCGCTTGCATGCTTATTTGTAGATCTCTTAGATATTTTCCCTTGAATAGGAGACTCCTACTTCTATTTCAAATTTTGGAAAACTTAGTAATCAATAGGAAACAAAGAGATTTAGTAAAAACTAAATTCCTACTTGACATAGGCTTAACTCTTAATTCTACAAAATATAGGAATCAAACTACTAGTCTTTAGAAAAAATAAGAGACTGGTTGCCACTATTTGGCTGAGGTCAGCCGAATAAATTTCTACTTGGCTGGCATGGAAGGGCAGACATCCATGCAACGGTAAGGCTGCTCCATTGCGACCTAGTGGTCGAGGGTTCGAGTTGGGAAACAGCCTCTCCACGAAGTTGGGTAAGGCTGTGTACATTATGATCCTCCCTAGACCCTGCAGTGGTGGGAGCCTCGTGCACTGGGTACACCCTTTCTGACCAGATTGGATCAGGTGGTTGCCTCTCAGCTGAGGTTGGTCAGGCTCTCATCTTTTCCTCGCCATATGATATTGCTGCATCAGATGATTCCTGAAGTCTTAATGGATTACAGCAAAGCTCGCTAGTTCCCCCATTTTTGTCAAAGTTGATTTGAAGTGCTCAAAGTACTATCAGATATATGTTTTATGATTACTATAAATGATTTCAGAGTTATTAATAATATTTAAATTATCTGAAAGGTGCTAGTTCTGACTGTGACTGCATTTTTGTGGTGGGAATACCTGTTTATATTAACACACCTGTCTCATAATGTTGGTTTTATTTATGTTTCTCTAGCGGCATTCTTTTTTTTTTTTTTGGGGGGGGGGTGGATTTTATTTTTTGATAGTTGGAATAATCGATCATTTGATCTCCCTGTTTCCTAACACAGGTCTGGCTGTTTGCAAATAAATGTTTTGTGAAATCTGATTATGATCACTCATTATTTCTTGCTTATTTTGTTGCATATGTTGCAGACCAGAGATGGTTGTGGGCTGGTACCATTCACATCCAGGTTTTGGCTGCTGGCTTTCTGGGGTAGACATAAACACCCAACAGGTATTACTCTAATTTCTCAAGTTGTTTTCTTTTATCATGGAACAATATTTCTGGCCTTCTATTGAAATTTAGAAACTTCATAAGAATCTATGTTTTGTGACTAATTTACTATCACATCCACCAACTCTTCTCTCAGTATTTTTTGTGTGTGTGTGTGTGTGTGTGTGAATAATTTATTATTGTTCAGTAATAAGCTGCATTGTTTAAGAGCGAAGGAGCTGTGGTTAAGGGATTGCAAGTTTTCTTTGGAGCACTTTAAGAAGTTGGAAAGTGTTGTTGGGTGCCACTTTTACTGATTATGCAGTCCCTTTGGTAGGTTCCAAATTATTTTGATATATGAACCAGGCTATGAAAGGCATAGTTGTCACAGCGTCATGGTGACCTAGGGCGGTGGAGGGGTGGCTAATCGATTTGGTGGTGCCATGGTGATCAAATCACCCATGTGTTATTTTTTATTTCCTCTATTTTCTAAAGTTATTTTGTATGTTATAATATATACCCTATGATATAAAAAATCAATCAACATTAAGCAACATCAAGTCATAAAAATCAATATAGTCACACTCGCATTAAGACATAAAAAATCAACATGATTTATTGACATTTAGAGAAATGCACTTCTTTTATAATAAGTTTTTTTGGTTAAATGATTTTATTTTTAGATGTGACTTTTTGTATTCGGTATAACACAAAACTAGCTTTGCAACAAATCTAAGATAACTTAAATCTGAATTGTTATGATAAAGTTATATTCTGGTCAAACTTATTTTAAAGTGTGCGAATGCTGTCAAATCGCCTGAGTGGAACTAATTTTATTGACATCAAAATAGTAGATTATGTTACCGGACTTTTGGTTTTTAGCAATGTTCTACCATGATAAAATTTATAAAATTTTCAGAATTAAGAAAAACCTTAGCATTTGAAAGTTGAAAAACTCCCTACAACCAAAAATCCATTTTTTTTCTTAGAGCGGGGGTTGACTTTTTATCATTTTGGAATTTGATTTTTAAATTATTTTTATTGGATTCAAATAGGGGGTATTTGCTTATTTATGAATAATATATGGTATTTGGCATAAATAAGGGCAAAAGATATAAGGCGACATACAGTGCAATAAGACGATAGTCGCCTAGGCCCCAGACAAACTGCCTGGATGCCAAGATGGCACCTTGGGCGACGCCTTGACAACTATGATGAGAGGGGCAACTTTGTAAGGGATTGGGTCGGGGGACATGTGGGACGAAAGAGTGGCTGTTTGGATCAGTTGTCTTTGAGCATGCACTCTCTTTGGTGGTTGAGACCATTGTACTCATCTCTTCTTTCATAGGGTGGTGTTCATGGGAGCTTGTACCAGTTGCTTCTGTGCAGTTGGGGGTGGGGTGGGTCTGCTTTGATCTGGTTCGACTGAAGGAGTCAATTACTCATCTCTCTAGTCAGTAGGCCACTCTTGTCATCCTGCACATGATGATTTTTTCTTCACATGAAGATGTTGTTGGACTTCTATATCATCTTCCTTTCTGGATCCTAGTTATATTTTCCCATGAACTAGCTAGGAGTGATTGGAAATTATCATTTTGATTGTGTAGGAAATCTGCTGATTAGAAAATTGTTGTTTATATTGAGTCAAGTGAGTTGTAGTCTCTTGGATATGATGTGGTGCTGCTCCAAAGAAGTTTTAGCGAAGGTAAACTTTTTATCAAATCTTAGAATGAGGGATTCACCAATGGGCAATGAATATGGGGTTGAATCATCTGTGGGTGGAATGTGGCTCAATGAAAGGGAATGCATCCTTTGTTTCCACAGAGATGGATGTTCTCAAAAAGTTATCTGAACATGATTTTGTCATCTCTCATTGCTATCGTAAGATTAATGCAGTGAAGGGATAGGTTAGCTAAGCATGCCGCCTCAACAAGGTCCTCTATGGTTTGGGATGTTTGGGATGTGCCTCCTGGCTTCTCTTTAGAGGATATCAGTTGGGATGCTAATGGCAGACCACAGTTTCGATTTAGTTGATCTTTTATTTCTTTGTTAGGTTTCTTATCTGTCTGCTAATGGCCATGCCAAAGGTGGATAGGTAGCCTGATGGTTCTCTTGGGTGGGTATTAGACCTAGTCATGTATTAGTTCATTCTTTTGTTAATAACGTTCTTTGCTGATTCCAGCAAAAAGATAATGAAGAAGTGATTGTTATGTTATCTTCCTTATCATGGTTGATCTTTCGGTTGATCGAACAATGAAGATAACTTGTGTTAACAATTAGAAATTCAGATTATATCATACCATTGTATAAAAATTAGAATGTCAACTTTAGTTAAAATATTGTGGTAAACAATTGAAAATTGATCGGTTGCTCTCTTGTGTTGGAAAATGCCTACACGCTGAAATGCAAATCTGCTGTACATGGTTCTGTTGCAACATATAGTTTTGATTGATGATTATAAACTCAGTGAAGAGAAAAAGAAACAAATAACTGAAGCCTAAGCAATTAGATGCTGAAACAAACAAGGCCATCCATTGTGAATTAGGGTTAAAATCTCATGAACCCCACTGCTTGGCATTACATAACAACTCAACAATGCTGGCTGGAGTAATTATGTTTTCTCATTTCTAATGTAGAGGTAGTTCAGCTAAAGAACCAACTCCATAGGAGGATCGATACATTGTTGTTCAGCAATTAAACGTACAGAATTCAAAAAAAATAAAAAATAAAAAGAATAGGAGAAATAAGAAGGGGATCGGGAAGGGTGGATGGTTCGAGCCTTTCACACTAAGCTAGGCCTCTCACCTCACATAGGAGTATAGGACTCTCCTACACTGCCTCTCACAGCCATTGGAATAAACCAACTATTTTTTTTTCATCAACTCAAATTGGTTGGGGAATAGACCCCTTTCTTATATTTATAATAAAGTAGCAATTGCAAAGTGAAACTCCCCATGCGTGGGATTGCTAAACAAGAAAGGAAACTCCTAGATTGCTATTACAGTAAAGAAATCCTACTTTCTAAAACTGAAAATAGAAACTATCTAATCTCTAGTTACAACCAAACTAGAAATTAATTAGTTGTTGAATCTAGAGTATTCTATTGTCTTGATAGATATGTTTTGGATATGAAAACCATTGTTGATGTGCATTTGGGTGTTCTAACATGTGTGTGAGACATGTGAAGAACAGTTTGACCCAATCCTATGAGGACACTCCTTGGAGACTAGAGCAAATCATATTGAAGAATATAAAGAATTGCTGTAGATGGTTAACCGTGAAGAGCTACAGTTTTTTTGCCTCCATAGTTTCATTGTCTGTATCAACATATGAAGATGAAGTCTTCCGTTTAGATTAGGATTATTAGTGTTTAATTGTATATTATCTTTAATCTTGCTGTGTGGGTCTAAGAAAGATTATACAAAAAAAAAAAAATGGCAAGTTAGTGAGACCTAAGTGAAAACCTAAGAAAGTAGCTGGTTTAGCTTAGAGAACAAGTACCTTGCTGTCCACAGCCATCTGTGTGAAGTTACGGTTAATTGAGCTTAAAGAAAACTATAAGTGAAAACTCATGAACAATAGTGGCAGTCATACGTGTGATTGTCCGTCCAACAAAAGCTTGGTTTTTCTAAGTCTTTTGTCCTTGCGGTCAACTGTGGTGGCACACAGTCAACCATGAATAAGAATTTAATGATCCGAAAGTGGCAGATTGAATCATTAAATGAGTGGCTTAGTGGATAATCAAGTGAGGAGTTCTCAAGGCATCTTAAGTGATGTTCAAGAGAGCTTAACAACTGGTTTCCTTGGAACTTAAGAAAGCCTTTGGTGAATAATGAGTTTAGCTTAGAGAACAAGTACCTTGCTGTCCACAGTCATCTGTGTGAAGTTACGGTCAATTGAGCTTAAAGAAAACTATAAGTGAAAACTCACGAACAATAGTGGCGGTCATATGTGTGATTGTCCGTCCAACAAAAGCTTGGTTTTTCTAAGTCTTTTGTCCTTGCGGTCAACTGTGGTGGCACACAGTCAACCATGAATAAGAATTTAATGATACGAAAGTGGTAGATTGAATCATTAAATGAGTGGCTTAGTGGATAATCAAGTGAGGAGTTCTCAAGGCATCTTAAGTGATGTTCAAGAGAGCTTAACAACTAGTTTCCTTGGAACTTAAGAAAGCCTTTGGTGAATAATGAGTTCAATTCTTCTCCTTAAGTTCTTGAGCTTAAAATTCAAAATCAGTTTGAATAATTTCGACTCTAATAACTAGTCTAACGGCTAGTTGGGTTCCTATAAAAAAGGCTTGAGTCATAGCTGCAAGGTGATGCAGTTGGGTGTTGGATTCAGGCTACCTTTTGATTTGATTTCTTTGTTTATTTCCTCTCTAGAATTAGAAACAAGTCACATTAGTTGGTAGTTGATGTAGGGATTTTGATTCTATTTGTCTTAGAAAGTTGGGATACATGGGTAGTTATGTAGGACTAGTTTTGATTTCCTAGATTATTTAGTTTCTATTTTTGTTGGGTTTTCATTATTATGTTTGTTCGTTTTCCTTTATACTAATGTAACTTGATGGGGAAAGACAGATTTGAGTTTGAATGGAATGAATGGTGTGGTTAAAGCAATGGTTGCCATGAGTTGTATGAAGCTCCCTCTCTTCCTCTGAACTTCTTCTCTTCTTTTCCCTTTCTTATCTTCTTCTTTTCTATTTCTTTATTATGGTTGGTGTTATCTTCCCTGTACCTGGAAATACTCTGTTTTTGGCGAGAATTGCAGCTTTGGTTAGGCTGATCGATCCCCCTCTTGATTGATATGCTTGGACTGAAACATTGCTCGAGGCTTCTCCTTAGGCTACCTTAACCTAAGGATTACATCACCAAATAGCTCCCTGTGTGAGGATCGAATGAGAAAAGGGGTTTTTTTCCCTGTTTACCGCCAGGTCTGAGTTGCAGGGACAACACAATTCCTCTTGCTTGCTGTTTGAGGTGCCTGTCTGTTGGAATCAAGAGACCATAGGGTTTCCAGCCTTCCCTAGAATTTCTGGCTTATCTGAGAAGAACTGAAGGAGTTCTCTCCTTCACAAGCTGCTGGTCTTTCCTCCATTGCAGGTTGTCTAAGGAAGAAGAAGGATGAGTCGTGGGTTTTGTCTACATCATGTATTTTCTGATTTGACCATATTACCCCTTTCTTTCTCTATTAGTCTATCTTGTCCTAATTTTATCCCTAATTCCTGAATTACCCTTTCTATTAGAATCTTAACCATTGCTTATGTCTTGAAGTTCAATCAAATTACAAGACTACCATTCCTTTCTAAACTTCCATCTATTTATAGAACTGCCACCCTCTTTTGAAACTTGAGTTTTTATTTACAGATTTGCCACTTGTTCTTGAATGTGAGTTATCTGTTATACATGTGGGTCCATAAGCCATCTGATTCCGGTTTTGGAATCTGGATCCGCATCACAAGGACTTAAGTCTACCACATAAGGTGGTGGCTTCCCACAAGATGAAGAGCTTCTTGACAAATTGGTTTGAAGAAAGGGCAACGAGATAGATAATCTTGTGAAGCTGCAACTGAGCTTTAAGGATGCAGTTCCAGGCTTGAAGGAAGAGGTCATTTGCTGTAAAAGGTGGTCTTCTTGGAGTTGTACATGGAGTACAAAAGGAAATCCTTGGTTTCTGGCCTGGGTGCATAACCCAAAGGACTATTGTTGTGTTGAGGAAATCCTTAGTTACTGGCCTGGGTGCACATTTTGAAGGACCGATTGTGTTGAAGAAATCTTTGGCCGTGGAGGTCTGAGTCCCTATCCGAAGGACTGTGATTGGTGTATGGCTTGATACCTTCCAATTGGAAATGCATTCCTATAGTGGAAATTGGAAAGGAAATCCTAAGTACATGGGGTTTAAGTAGTGTATGCAGGATAGAGATCCGAACCACTATAAAATTGATTGTGTCTTTCAATGGCTCTTTCAACTCCATTCTAGTTTTAAGATTTTTTTTTCCCTTTAACTTGCTTTACTACTTTACAATTAAATGCTTACCTCAGTTACAATCTGCCCATTGCAAAGTTTTCTATATGAATTTAAATGTTAACCATTGCTTGCAAGTGATTGTTGTAAATAAACAAGCAAGATTGTTTGAAAGATATCCAATCCTAAATCTGCACCTAGGAGAGGTGTTATCTTTTGATTTTCCTTGGTACTTGAGTTTGATCCGAAGGGAGTTAAATCACTCAATGTACTATTCATGGGATTTGTGGTTGATCATTGCTCAAGTGATCACTCAAAGCTGTGAGTTTGTTTCAATGGAAGAGAAAAAACTCACACCCAATTCACCCCCACTTGGGTGTTGCCATCCGATCCAACATTAGCAATAAAAACAAGATAAATAGAAACAAAAATGAGAAAGAACACCTTGGAATCCAATCTTATGCTGTCACCCATGGGCCCCACAAAATCTAGGTAAATACCTCATCTTTAGTCTTTACCGTAATGAAGAAAAGAATCCTAAATTAATTCCTTAATATATGTTCTGATATATCTCCTTAATGCGAGCTGGCTCGGGATCTTCTAGAAGTCCACAATCGTAAGCAGCCAACCTCCAAAAAGGAACTCCACATAGCTGGCCATAATCCCTTCCTTGTATGATGGTTATTGCATCCAAAATCCAACTGGCATGGGCCCCACGAAGTCTGGGAAATATCCAGATCCAAATCTGGAAATTATTCTAATAAATAATCCCAATATTTTCTCCCAAATATGCAGACTGGATATCTACCCATATCTGGAGTTAATCTCCTTCCCAATCAGCAAGCTTGTTAGCCACAAATTCTAGAAAAATAATCCCACATGATCAGCCATCCTTGGCTTCCCTCGTATCTGTTAAAATCCCCCTACAAATCAGCAATAACTAATAATTCTTGAAAATAAGTTTCCCATGAGTGAGCTGGATGATGTCCTATCTTGGGGCAGATTTCGATGGCTGATGATCAAAATTGAACTGAATTATTAAGCCCAAAATAGGGGCCTGGTTTGAACCTGTTTAAGAGCCCAATCAATAGGCATGACCTACATCAATTTCGGTCTATAGTCTATCCAATTCATTTCCTCTGTTGAATTGTTTACTTATTGCCTTGACCCCCCCCCACAAAAAAAAAAAAAAAAGTCTTTTGGGGTTTATCAAATGAAGGATGTTCTGTTGGTTTATTTGATAAATCTTCATTGAATTTGACCAGACCATCTCATTGTGGATTTTCCTCATTTTGTTACATATTGGTGTTACCCCTATGTTCTTGTCGATGTACTCATTTCTAGTTCTCGCATCTCTAGACTCCCATTCTTCTATCTGAACATCCTCATCTAAACTAATCTTAGTCTATGCATGTGTTCTCCATAGAGCATGGCTGGCCCTATAGTTGTCTTCTATAATTGCTCAAATTTTCTTGTATGCATTGCTAAGGTGCCACCTAAGAACCCTCTTCCCTTCATTCACCCCTGTTGGTGGATCCTCTTCAGTCTCTCATTGTGGACAATTCTAACACGATAACAAAAATAGTGGTGAAAATAGTGGCTTTAAGAATCTCGTTGCCTCTCCATTCATGTCTGTTCCTTTGTACTCCTATTTCTACTAAAATACATTGCAAGTTACTTGTGACTTGCATATTAATTGCTGTATTTAAAATTCCAAAAGGTATGTAAAAGATGATGCATGATATAGCTCTTTGCTTCTATTGGCCGGGCTTACTAGACTGGTAAGAATGATGATTGAGGTTTGTGCCTGGATCCCATCTTGTATTTGCTTTTGTAACACCCCAGTCCATAGAGGCGGTTTGTTGCTGATTCTGCCATATACTTTTTCGTTCACGCCTATTTGAGTTGTAGACCAAGTTTCCTGATGTGTGAGGTTTTATCTTAAGCTCTTGAAACAGAATCTTTATATTTTTCCTCCTGCTGATTTTGCCTTGTCTTGCAGAGCTTTGAAGCTCTAAATCAAAGAGCTGTTGCAGTAGTGGTAGATCCAATTCAGAGTGTTAAAGGGAAGGTGGTCATTGATGCCTTCCGCTTGATCAACCCACAGACAATGATGCTTGGCCAAGAACCCCGCCAGACAACTTCCAACCTTGGGCATCTAAACAAGCCGTCTATTCAAGTAAGGGTTTGACTGCCAAGATATTACATGGTATCACTATTCTCTCCTTTTATGTTATTCTGTCACAATTTTAACTATTTCCTGCTATGAACATATCAGGCTTTGATCCATGGGTTGAACCGGCATTACTACTCAATTGCTATTAACTACAGGAAGAATGAACTTGAGGAAAAAATGTTACTGAACCTACACAAAAAGAAATGGACTGATGGCTTGACACTTCAACGGTTCGATGACCACTCTAAAACCAATGAGCAGACTGTGCAGGTACTTAATGAATGGAGTTGATCTTTGAATCAGTATTATATCATTTTCAGACACTTCTTTGGAGTCAAATATGACATCCAATCAACTTTTGAAAACAGTCGGTCATTAAAATGTGCAGATTCTACTACCACTGTTGCTACCTTAAACTTTTGAAGCTCTACTATTCATTCTGCCCTCATTTTAAAAATTGTAACCTCTTGTTTCTATCATCTTGAAAATTCCATGTTCATCTTTATCTTGATCAGCAACTGATGTTGTTGGTTCTGCTGGCGAATGATCAGGAAATGCTGAACCTGGCCATCAAGTACAACAAGGCAGTCCAAGAGGAGGATGAGCTGCCGCCTGAAAAGCTTGCCATTGCAAATGTAGGCAGGCAGGATGCCAAGAAGCACTTGGAAGAGCATGTCTCCAACTTGATGTCATCAAATATAGTCCAGACTCTGGGGACCATGTTAGATACAGTTGTATTCTAATATATCAGTTGTGTGTCCTGGATAGCATGGCAATCCCTTTTCGATCTGCGCGTGGAGATGGGTACCACCCCAGGAACGACTAGAGTTGAAGAAAACCATTGATTAAATGATACTGAATTGTTCAGTTTCAGCATGTAACTCATTCTGAACTGTTCAGAGTAGGAGATTACATGAGCTTGTAGTTTTTAACCCCCATATATTATTCCATTAGGTTCCAGATTTTATTCTTGTTTTTTTCTTCCCCCCATTCTGTATGATTATTTTTAAGGCAAAATCACCAATTCGTGGTTGTCTCTACTCTCTATGGTTGAATCTGTGTGTGATCCTCTCAGAACAATATGGGGTCCGCTATGCAAAATCTTGTAGTTGCATAGAGGCACCCTTGGTTGGATTTGTGCTTCACAGAAAGTGTGTTCTGGATCCGATTCTCATTCTAACATAAGGGAATCCCACATTCATACATGTGGATCAAAGAAAGCAGGCATCCCAACCAATGGGAGGGCGCAATGGTGGTTAGACTTGGAATACCATAGTTGTGTATGAATGTACATGGGATGCCTAGACATACATACATGAGAGTGTATTTAATTAATTTTGGGTTTCAACAGATGCAAGGGTTATGATGCTTTTCATTTTTTTTTTTTTTTTGGGCTTATGTTATCAATTTTGAAAATGTGGGATCCACATGTATGAATGAGAATCTTGGAAAAATTCTGTCGTGCTTCCATTGGTTGTGCTGCTAACTCTAAGAAGGTTGACGGCTTGCGTAATTTCCTCCCTATTTATAAATGAGGGACTTCTCACCACTTGAGAAAGGCTAATTGTAACCCATTTCTTATTGCTGAAGAAATGATAATTGTAAATTTGAACAACTTTGAGTAGAAATAACATTTAAATATCCAATGAAATATTTTATTATGATTTAATCCCTGTACTTTACAAATTGCATGATGGATCTATGGTATTGAAACGGTTAATGTCACCATCCTAGTTTGTTGAAAGACTTGAAACATCTTGTCGAAAAGAATTTTGATCTCTGATTGATGTAAAACATTTTCGAAGTTCCTTAAAAAGTAGGGGTGTCAATCGATCGGTTTGGTTCGGTTTCAATTGAGTTAAATTGGTTTTGATTTAGTAATAATGGAGATCAAAATCAATCCGTTAAGGAATTTCAATTTTTTTGGTCGGTTTTGATCGAGTTTGGTTTTAGTTTTTTTTTTTTTTTTTTTTTTTTTCAATTTTTCAATATCGGGTGATACCGGTTTAAATCGGTTTATTATTGGGCTTAAACCATAGTAAAATCTTACATTCATAACGTGTAGTGACAAGATTTGACAAAAAAAACATTTTAAATTTATGATTAAATTATGGTTTATCATTGTAATGGAAAGATAACTAATTTGAAACCAATGGATAATAAATTACTAACAAGATAACTAATACTGAAATCACAAAATGAACCCTATTATCCAATCATTCATTTAACTATCCAACTAGTTTTGTATAGTGAACAAGGAAATCAATGGAAGCATTATTACAATTTACAAATCAATTTCTCTATTCATAACCTCATATTCAATGATTTGTAACAATTCATTATAATAAAAAATAAAAAATATTCTCACTAATATTGTAAAAATGGATAGTCAATTCACCAATTTATAATCTCATAATCATCTATCTTTATATCGGTTTGGTTATTGGTTGGTTTGGTTTGGATTGGTTTTCAACCGGTCCCAACATACCTTAGTCCAAAGCCAATCCAATAATGATCGATTTGGTTTGGTTTGGATTTTTTGGGTTGATTTCGGTTGGTTTTATCGGTTAGTGCTAGGTTTTGACACCCCTACTTAAAAGTATTTTATTTTATTTTTTTTTTGTAAAATATTTACAAAAATGCCATTGAGTTTGGAATTTTTTTTTTTGTCATGATTAGATATCTCCATAATGATTTCACCATTTAGGGAAGTAGATTCTTTATTGATTCCGTTCTTTACCTCATGTATTAGGTACACTTTTTTAGATTATTTATTAAACATCTCTTTCGCATGCAAACAAACATAATAATTCGAAAGCACTGCACATAGCGAGGGAGGCATCATCTGTTAATAAAACCAAAACCCTAAACATACTACTACAACGATAATGACCTCTCAAGTTTGGGGGATCAAATATGAACTATTTTTAATAATTTTGTCTTTCGCTGAAGATCCTCAAGTGATCATTATGCACAAATATGTGTATTCACGCTGGTGATTGGAACCACAATTCTTAAGAACATAGTGTGATAACCATATGAACAGAGTGTCCAAAACAATTTTAAGGTATAAATCTTTGGACAACCATCCCTTTAATCAAATGCCATGCAAGTTATCACTATATAATTACTGAATTTGGTTTGATGAACACACCATATCCAACATGAGTAATATTGCTTCTAGTGAGATTTTTATTGCCATGAGTTAGGGAGCTTGAAAATAATGAGTGCATTTTGCAATAAAAAAACTTCCAAACATGTGCATCGATGAGGGTGGAGGGGTAGATCTGTTTAAGATTGCTTCAACAAAACATGCCTAAACCACCAGACAAAGTCCAATTGTCAGCATAAGAATTATACCCTAATAGCCATAGAGATACCCTGATACCCTACATATATAGGGGGCACCCACAACAGGTCCCAAGTGTTTTGGGGATGCCACCAAAGCTACCACTTGTATAGTTACAAGTCTACCGTACACCTTAGCAACGTTTGACTTGTAATCTAAGGATAGAATAGATGAGGTAAGAAACTAAAGGAATGTTACCCACCCCCCGCGCCCACAAAAAAGAAAAAAAAAAAGAAAAAAAAAAGATGTCAATTTATTAAGGGCATAGTTGCTTTCCTTCGTTTCAAAATAAAATAAAATAAAATAAGATAAGGGCCGGAGCTGGAGCTGGAGCTGGAGCTGGAGTGCTGGACTCTAGAGTAAGGATGTCAATTGGTTCGGTTTTGATTCGGTTTTGAATAATGATAAGATGGATCAGAATGGAACCAAGAACCGACTCAATTTTGTATTTAAATACTCAAATCGATTTAATTCGGCTTGATTTAGTTTCAGTTTTAATTTGGTTATGATATGCATTTTCAATTCGATTTTGTACTTCAGTTTTAATTCGGTTATGAAAACCATTTTTGGACTATGACTTTGATGGACCAAAGGCCATAATAGACTCAAGTAATGGGCCTTATGGCCATTGCTAATTCCAAAATTATCTTAACATCTAAATATGTGATGATAAATTGTAAAAAACACTTACCACCTAAAAAATCCCTCTTAACTCTACTAGGGTTTTTTCATTTTTTTTGTTTTAAGAGTAATTCGGTTTCGATTTTGATTTGAACCGATGGTTTTACACCCTAAACCGAAATGGAGCCGAACTGAGGTCCATACTCACATACTCAAACTAAATTTGAACCGATTTAATTTGGTTCGGTTCAATCCGATTAATTCGACTCGATTTCAAATTCGATATTCGATTTTGGTTTAAAATTGTTACACTTACTGGGGAGGCACTGGAAAAATATGAAAAAAAATAAATAAATAAAAAGGAAGATGTGAATTTATTAAATTTCGAGCCCTTTTTGAGAATTTGAGTGCATGTGAAGCATCTTTATGCCTCAAAAGATTCCTTAACTACTGCCCCAGGAAAGTTCTCCGTCTTAAATCCTAATATAAGTATTATTATTAAATTAGCATTTAATGTTTGCACATTAGAATCTTTCAATTTAAGTGAATTTCTTGCTTGGGAAAAAGAGACAGATTTTTCTTAGTTTTTTTTCATTTTCTTGGTTCAGTTTTCTCCATCAATACTGATCTTTGAGGGGGGAAAAAAAATCTGGGTTCTGACAAATTAACTGTCAAAAACTGTTGGATTGGACTTTTTTTCAACTGGGTATTGATAATCTCAGTTTACGATTTGACCCTTTTGATGAAAAAGATTGAATCCAACTATTTCAAGTCAAGGTCCCACTATCCATTTTCTTTGGATTTCTTGATTTCGTTTTCGTTTTCTCAGACAAGTCACAGTTATAAAAAGACTCATTTTACGCTTACGCATGCAGTGGCCGTTTTGGTGAAGAAACTGAAACCGTTTTCTTTCTTTCTTTCTTTCTCTGTTTCCTTTCTCTCTCGATCAGTCTCTCTCTCTCTCTCTCTCTCTCTCTCTCTCTGTTTCTCTAAAGAGGTTTCATGGCGACGAAGCTATCAGCCCTTTACGTTGGACATGGCTGGCGTGGATTTAGTTCTTCTAATCACTCCAATCTGCGGCTGCCTGTAACTCCTGCTCGATTTCTGCCCTTCTCCTTCAAGAATCGTCAGAGGATCTTCAGGTTCTTGGGTTCTTACTTCTTTTTGATTTCTTAGTTTAGTTTACAAGTTATCTCTCATTTTACTTCCCTTTTCGGTTTTGATCCATTGGACGCTAAGTGCTGTGTTCATCAGATTCTTCTGTTCTTCACTTGTGTTTGAAATTGCGGTTTTGTTCATTTCTGGGTTTGGAATCCTATTTCGAGCTGTGACATGGGCTATTTTGTTCTTATTTGATAATTACTCTTATCACTTCTAGTTTATTTCTTGAAATTCGCGGGTCTTATTTAATTATTTGTTTTTTTTTTCTTTTCTTTGTGATGGTTGCTTCTTCTTCTTTCATTCGTGTTACTGTTCTTGATTCCGTTTTCTCTGTTTCCATTTCATCGACGGTTGACTTAGCGTTGAATCCTTCTATATTTCTTGTTCTTTTTATTGTTTTGTTCTTTCCTGGTTTGGGTTTAACTCAGATTGTTTAGTCGATAATGCTATCCACGGAACAAGTCTATTCTTAGAGCATATTTCAGAAATTTCTTGATTGAAACTTAATTGGTTCATGATAGGGTTTTCTTTCGGTCTCATGCAAGATATGATTTCCTTACCCCCTTTAATCTAGAATTTAAGTGAACTCTTGAGTCTGGAATCTTTCTTCTTGTTTTAGTTGGTGTGAGTTATTGAAGAAGTGTTGAAATATTATATAGACATCTGTGTGAACTTTTTCGTGTTCTTGTCAATCCCGAATTTTATTTTTCTCCTTTTGATAAGAATCTTTGATTTCTTTTATGCTAGTCAGAGCTTATAGAGACCATTGGCAATTTGAAATTGGAAGAAGGAAAAGGTCTCAGAACTACAAAAGAAAAGTCCCCGATGTTCTCTCTAATGAACTATATAGATGTCCTTTCATATTGTAGAAAATTTGAATGAAGAATGTAATATCTTTTGAGATTGCACTCCTGATCTGTAGTATCTTCTTAACTAATATGGAACTTTCAAGTGAGCAAATCTAATTTGCAAGTCTGAAACCTCTAATAACTTAAAGTGGCAGAAAATAATGTTGCACAGTTGCTCTTTGTGGGCTACAAAACATGGAGTCATGGAGAATCACCCTAAAGCTTTTTTTTTCACTTCCCCCCCCCCCCCCCTTTTTTTTTTAGTAGTTTTCTTTATAATTTTAAGTATTTTCTAATAGTGCATCTATTAAATAAAAGAAACTGCACCTGATAGCAATGGTTGAGTTTTGGTTCTGCTGGATGTAGTTGACTCTGATTTCTTGAGCATAAAGTGATAAAGCAACCATTCAATTGGTGGATGTAAATTAACTTTAAGGTAAGACTCATGTTAAAATACCGAGGTTCGTGTCTATGCTGAAATGTGATTTGTGGAAGCCACATGAAGTCAAACTTCTGATATCCTTCTTTGTTATAGAAAGCATCTTATAAACTACGATAGTAATCTTCATTCTTTTGTTATCTTGCTTGAAATTCTTCTACCACCATGTAATTACTGTAACTCTCTCAAATGGTTTGTCATTGAAATTGACAATATATTGTGATTTGTTCAGTTCCCAACGTAACAGACAGCAGGCAATAAAATTCTCGCATGAACCACCTCCACTGGATGAGAAATTCCAGACAAGTGATGATGAATACAGTGAAGTTCAATGTGCTATTCCAGATACGATCACAAGTTCGCCTGAGGAAACCACATCAACCAGTACTGAAGTTGATAATGGTTTTACTGCTAAAAATACTGAGACAACTTTTGACAGTTCAGTTCCTGTCGATGAAAAATCTACGGTATTCTTCTCTGACCAGATGCCTATTTCCAGATCTATAAAGATTTGTGTTCTGTTGTTTTGGTAACTTTATTGATTATTTGAATTTGTTTCTCGGACATAAGTGAGCTTATAGAGCAGTCTGGTCAATAAGGGAGCTTATAGTGAATTCTAGATATTACCTCGATGTGATGTGAGTGGCTCTCAATGGTCCCCAAAACATCTTTTGTAAGAAAAAGCGATGCATTTGAAATTCAATTGATTGAATGGAAAATCTGGGAAAGCAACTTGACTTGGGTGGCTAATGTCAGTGATATGCTTTGATGAAGGATAGAAATGAATGTTTCATGTTAACTGTACGTTAGTGTACATTAGGCTTGCATTTTCTGTTTTTTGTTTCTCAACTGTTTTCATGCTAAAACACTGGAAGTTATCACATATGCATGATAGGACTTCTTCTCATACTAAACACTTACTGTCCCATTAAAAAAGAATACATGCAGATCCATTACATCATCCCTGCACCCCCTTTAGGCTTTTCCCTTCATCTGGAGTGCTGGATGCTATATTCATTGCTCATGATTTAACCTTTCTCACCATAAAACTTACCATGTTCTTAGGTTGCGAAATTCAGCTTTAAGTGCTGTGTGTTCACATAATGAAAGATTTATGAAAATTCGTAAGCACTTTGTGTTGATTTAGTCTTGGACTTCATCAGATTCTTAAAAATCACCTTATACTATTTCTAAATTGTTGGATGTTTCTCTAGAGATCTGTGTTTTATGGCATTCAATTTCCCGCTAGTTACCTCATAACTGCCATTTGATTGTGCCTTGTCAGTCAATCTGTTCCTTCTCTCTTTTACCTACGAATATGATTTCTATAATACGAACTGGGTTTTTGTTTCCAACAGACAGAAAATGGTGATGGTGGAGGGAAGCTATCAAATGTTAGGCTTGAGGATTTGATAGGCATGATAAGGAATGCTGAAAAAAGTACGCAAATTTCATTGTTTACTTATAATGACTTCTTTGCTGTGATTTTCTACCATAGATCCTTTGTATTTCTAATGTTATCTCATTGAGGAACATGATTCCCCCTCCCCCTGAATGTTCATTAGATATCTTGCTTCTGAACCAAGCTCGGGTTCGTGCGCTTGAAGATCTTGAAAATATTCTCAGTGAGAAGGAGGCTTTGAAAGGAGAGATCAGCATCTTAGAGATGAGGTTGGCAGATGATGATGCAAGGATTAAAGTTGCATCTACAGAAAAAATACCTGTGGAAGTCCTTGAAGATCAGTTAGAGAAGTTGAAGAATAATATCACAGGAAGAAGAGAAGCTGAGGAAAGTGGCCAAGATGTATATGAGGACTGGGACCAATTTTTGAAGGAAAGAGCTCCTTTATCACATGATAATAGTCTTTATTCTCTAAGTGAGGTTCAATCTATCAGCAAGGAGCTTCGTTCATTAAGGACGGAGAATGTGTCCCTGAAGGAGGGTATACAAGAGCTTAAGGCAGAACTAAATAATATCATGGAAGCAGATGAGCGTCTATTGTTGCTGGAGAAAGAGCGCTCTTCTTCAGAGGCTGCTTTGAAGGACTTGGAGTCTAAACTTGTGGCTGCTCAGGCAGATGTTTCAAAACTTTCTTATTTGCAATTTGAATGTATGGACCTACGGGAGAAGATAGAAAGTTTGCAGGGATTGCTCTATAGGTCAACTGAACAAGCAGATCAAGCAATTTCAGCATTACAGGAAAATCATGAGCTCCGAAAGAAGGTTGATAGGTTGGAAGAATCCCTACAAGAAACACATGCATTTCAAACATCATCAGATAATAAACATGATGGGCTTATGCAACAGAAATTTAGACTTTTGGAAGAGCTCGTTGAAAGGTCTGACCAGAAAATACATTCTAATATTGAGTTATACCAACAATCAGTGAAGGAATTCCAAGATACATTGAATAGTATACAAGAAGAAAGCAAGAAAAAGGCAGAAGATGGACCTGTGGATGATATGCCATGGGAATTTTGGAGTCGGCTGTTACTCATTATAGATGGTTTGTTGCTTGAGAAGAAAATATCATCCAGTGATGCAAGTCTTTTAAGAGAAATGGCATGGAAGAGAGATGGACGTATATGTGACGCATACTTGGCATGCAAAGACAAAAGTGAGCTTGAAACTCGGTCTACATTTCTCAGACTGACATCAATACGGTACCTTTTATTTTATTTATTTTTCATTTTTTGCTTCTTAGAAGTGAATTTTGGGTATTTAACCTGTTTATATTTTAGGTCATATAGCCCTGTATTGCATATCATCCATATTGCAGCAGAAATGGCACCAATTGCAAAAGTAAGTTTAGATATTCTAGCATTCTCTTGAATATAAATATTTTGGATGTTCATAAATGATTAGTTTTACGTTACTCATTTTTTCCTTAAAATTTTCTTTTTAATTCTTCTCATGAGCTAAGAACATCATCTAAGAACTGTCATTTATTGGAATTTTCCAATTTTAAATGAAAGGTAAAAAGAGTTCTGAGACTGATCATAGTATTTTGTATATATGGCAAGGACAAATTAGATAACAGTCATAAAAAACCAAGGAGAATTCATAATGCAACCAATCTACTAGTGATAAATTATGAATTGAGGTATGAAACTGATGGTGGAAGGTTTCTGTCCGAAGCAAAGGAAATTTTCCTTCAATTTTTTTTTTTTTTTTTTTTTACTTCCTTTTAATATTTTTTTAGTAATTTGGCACATGACTGCATGATTTCTCTATGTAGAAGAAGTAGAAAGAACTGTGTAGCTGATGATCCATTCCAATTGGGCCATATTCTTCTCCAGATTTTGTCTTGCCATAACTTTCTTTCACATGAATATATGAACGAGTATGACAGAGGCACTTCTGCAAATAATATTTTTAGAACTCTACATGGGGGATGTAATTGGTCTGAAGGAAGATGTGAATAGGAAAATCTCTGAGAGATGTAATCTGGTCAAACAGTGATGGGTTTCCAACCGAATTTAGTAGATAAGTTTTCAAAATAGATCAGGATGGAAACAAATTTCCTCCTTTTTTTTGGGGGTGATAATCTGCAGTTTATATATTTGATAAGAAAAGTGGGTAGAGAAACATTTAACACTTTAAATAGAACATAATGCACTGTGAGATTGTCTCAAGTATCCCCATGTGACACATCATTAATGGAGTTGGGTCAATTGCATTCCTTGGCCATAATTTAGTCTTCTCGTGAATTATGCCAATGGAATGCAATTGACTGGAGAGATTATTTGGTTCACTTTTGGCTGATCGAGATACATCACACAGCCATCTGGTTGGGAATGCTCCATACTGAGATTTTTCATGGATAAAAGTTATGTGCTCGTCATATTGAAGGATTCACATCAAACTGTATTTTTTTTTTCTTCTTATGGACAAGAAAGATAGATAATAAGCTGAGTTATTACTTTGCATCCATTTTTTCTATTAGATGCCGACCTTGCTTTTGCTCTTGATGAAATCATCTTTTTTCTTTATAATATAACATGCTATTTTCTAGGACTACATATTTAATTTCACCCTTTTTTGTTGAGTAGGATATATTTATTATGATACTGTGATACATTTGGTTTCTACATTTACATCCTAATAAATTACTGGAGTGCTTCAAAGGTTGGTGGCTTGGGAGACGTTGTTGCTGGTCTAAGTAAAGCTCTGCAGAATAAAGGACATCTTGTGGAAATTATTCTTCCAAAGTATGATTGCATGCAATATGATCGTATTGGTGACTTGAGGGTATGATAATTGTTTAATGAAGCTTAGGGATTTATCGAAAGGTGCTTTTATAATATGTATGAAGGGGTGTGAATTTGTGAGCACTTATTTTTCTCAGCTTAATGTTCATGCAGGCCTTAGACGTAGCATTGGAGTCACATTTTGATGGCCAGCTATTCAAGAATAAAGTCTGGGTTGGAACAGTTGAAGGTTAAGAAAAAATGTTTGATATATCAGAAATTAAAGTCGAAAAAATGCTGACTCGAGTTCTGTTATTTGCAGGTTTGCCTGTCTACTTCATTGAGCCCCTTCATCCAGCCAAGTTTTTCTGGAGGGGCAACTTTTATGGGGAGCATGATGATTTCAAACGTTTTTCTTTCTTCAGCCGTGCAGCACTTGAGTTGCTCCTTCAAGCTGGCAAGAAGCCAGACATAATCCACTGCCATGATTGGCAGACAGCTTTTGTTGTATGGACAAGCGAGATTCAGATCTCAATCATAGATAATGTGTTTGTAACTTTTTCTTTTTATCCTGGATGTTCCAAATGATGATCAGATGTTTCTTTTTCAGGCACCACTTTATTGGGACTTATATTTTCACAAAGGTCTTGACTCAGCTAGAATATGCTTTACGTGCCACAATTTTGAGTATCAAGGGACAGCATCTGCTTCAGAGTTAGCATCCTGTGGCCTTGATGTTCACCGGATAAACAGACCAGATAGGATGCAGGATAGCTCATCCCAGGACAGAGTCAATGCTGTCAAGGTAATGGCTTTCAGCAATTCATTGTAGTTGAGTGCAGTGGAAACATTTATTTCTTTAGTTCTCTCTCTTACATGTAATCCACTTTCAGGGTGCCATCGTGTTCTCTAATATTGTGACAACAGTATCACCCACCTACGCACAGGAGGTGCGGACTGCTGAGGTAAGAATTATTTGCAGGTGATACACTTTTATTACTTATGCTACTGTTCTATATGATTGCTTATTTACTTCTTTAAGCATTTGATTTGCTTATGGATCATGCTATAGATAAAAGGCTATTTTTGACGTGAGAGTGTTTTTGGTACATATATGACTGATTCTTCTGATAATTTTTGACACCGAATAAATTTTGGTTTCCCTGTTGGTAACTTGGTATTGTCTTGGTAGGGCTTAAAAGCATATATTTTTTTGGACCATATTGTAGGGCACATTGATATGTTTAACCTTGCCATGAAGAGAGGTGAATGTGTTATGCACAAACATGCTGAATATCACCATTCACAGGAACCTCAAAATTTTGTTTCATACATCGCTGACAGACCAGAAGCAGTAGCTGATAACAAGAAGTGAAAACCTCAAATGATTGTCACAGAACAAATATTTTCTTTGTGTTTATGCTGGTATAAGAGTAATTATTGTTGTAATTATGTACATATGATTTTTTTTTCTTTTAACTGTATTATAAAGAGGGAAGGTTTCCTTTGCACGGGCCTTTTTGGAAGGGCTTCCTAATGGTACACCGTTTTGAGCCATGCGGACAGATGACTATGACCATTGGATAGAGAGGACATTATATGAATTAGCCACATGTCAAAATTCATACTTAAATTCAATCAAATACCCTCCTATGTATGTCCATGCATCCCTGTGTATATCCCCATGCACACCTGTAGTACTGGATTTTCAAAGCTCTGTTTTGCCAATTGGCAAACTCTGTTTGGATGAAAATTGACAGGTGAAGTAGGGGTTTACCGTCTGCAAAATTCGGGCACCATCTGATAAGCCATGTGGCATATTTTCAGGGCTATGTAGGAAAGACTTTCTAAATGGACCCTTTGCAGAAATGACAGAATCATGAGTACTGGATATGATTCACTACCTCATATCATTGCAGGCCAAACCCTGAAAAAAATGTGTGGAGTATCATATTTTCTTCCATCATCTTGTAACAGGATGATGATGTGTTGCTTTCTGTTCATCAATTTAGTATATTGGATTGATTTATTATTACCACTTGTAGAATAAATTTTGCTTTTTCTACTTGCTTTCTGATCATCTCTTCCCCCCCACCCCCTTACAGGGAGGACATGGTCTCCATGCTACTTTAAATACTCAATCGAGAAAGTTCATTGGAATTCTTAATGGGATTGATACTGATACTTGGGATCCTAGGACTGATACTTTTCTTAAAGTTCAGTATGGTGCTGATGATCTTCAAAGGAAAGCTGAAAATAAAGAAGCTTTAAGAAAGCATCTAAAATTGTCCTATGCTGAAGCTAGACAGCCACTGGTATTATAAAACTTGAAACCTATGAATTTATCGTGTACCCTAGTTGACCTACTTATCTGATGCAAGATATCTTCATATTACATTGTTCCATTATTCCAATTATTTTAGCAATTTCTTATTCAAGTTTGTATCTGATAATCCCCACCTGGCTTTCTTATTACATGTTTTCTTTGGTCAAATATTTTTTAAAACTCTGAAACTTGTATATTCTATGATGTACCAAGCGAACATAGTTTCCTTTAGTGAGTTTTGTGCATGAGAGCTCTGTTCTTAGTTGGAGTTTAGGAGCTAATATGCAGTTTATTGTGTAAAAACATAGGTGCAGAATTGTGGAGTGTGAATTTGATAAATGGATAAAATAAATAATGCTAATCTTATGATGAAATATGTATCACTAATTATGTAAAAGCTATAGATTTTTTTTTTGCTTTTGGAAATGCCAAGTGAAAGAGAAATCTGACACCGTCTTTGACTTCTCACTTTATATTTTTCTTGGATTCATAAGATAGTGTAATATATGATGCATATCTGAAGTAGTTGGTCGGTCAAGAGTCTTTGCTTGAGAGTTATTTAAAATCTCTCAGAAGTGTGTTCTTCAGTGGTAGTTTTATCACTATGAGATTTATTTTTAGTCATTTAGGTGGGTCTCTAGACTCTGCACGATGGACTAGTTTTGGCCTTCGATTATTTTAGTTTTTGCTCGTACTCTGGATTGTGATTTCCTCCAAGTTCCTATTTTTAAGGGAACTTAGTGATGTAGTAATGAAGATATACCAGCATTGGATTGGGGTTTGACTAATCCTAGTGTCATTAGGACTTCTCCACATCAGCAGATCTGGTCATTGGATCTTTATGGAATTTTCAACATAGTTTATACCCCCTAAAAGTAGAACTTGAGTAGGATTATAGCCTAATCTGATTAGCTTATTACTTAGAATCTATTTTTTGTACTCAACTTCCTATCTGTCCGTTGGATCTTCATCAAACTCTGGGGATATTTTCTACCATTGTAAAGGCACTCTTGACCATAATTTGAAGAGGATACTAGTGTTGGATTCAGAGTTATTTATTTCCTCCTATTCTGGTCATCTCACGGTCGTATGATTCTACTCTATTTGGGATTACCTCTACTAAGGTTGCACATTGTGATCTGCAGCTACATCTCTATTTTCTATTGTTTCTGGATTTTTTTTACTCTCTGTCTGTTATAGATGGAGGATCCAAAGCTTCCTCTGGACTCTTGGCTGAGTTTGTTTATTAATCTCTAAAACTGGACTCTGCGATTTAGAGAAATCTTCCTTGGGGCCTATAATTGAGGTGATTATGGTCTGTCCAGCAGCAACATGTTCAGATTGTTGTCTACAGTATTTTTGAAGATATCTTTGCTCAGATTGATACTGCTGCAATATGATAACTAGAGTGGCCATGTTTTCCTTGTGCTCGTTCACATGTGGTGCTACACGTGAGGGGCAGAATAGTGATGCTGGGGGTTATGAAGAATACTTATTTGTCTGTCTTATTTGCCCGTCTTCTTTTAGAAGATTATTTTCCTGTCTCCTTATTGGAGATTATTTGTCTATCTCCATAAGATTATTTATCTGTCTCCTTATTAGAGATTATTTTCCTATCTCCTTGTTGGAAATTATTTATCTATTTTCTTGTTGAAGATTTGTTATTTTGGATTTCTTCTTATTGAAGAGTTCTTATTTTCCTTCCTGAAGTTCTTCTTGTTGAAGATGTCTCCTTATTATCTGCCTACAGTTTTTCTAGTTGAAGATTTCAGGTTACTGGTCCACAGTGGTGATTTATTCATCTTCTTCTGCTGCTCTTCTCTTTGTTTTGCTATTACTGATGCTGTTAAATACTTCTGGCCTACAGCGATGATTTGTTCATATTTTACCTCTGGCTGACCGTAAAGGTGATTTGATTCCCAACCGTTAGCCTTCTTCTCCCTAGTCAAGCTCCCTTTTGGTTCTCTTCTTCTTTCATTGGATCTCCTAGTTGATCTCTTCTTTCATCTTCTTCATTGATTCTAGTTGTCATATCTGATTTTGTCACTGTTACCAACTCGAAGAACAGAATTGCCTAAATTTTTTAACGTCTCACTTCTAATCTCAAGAACCTCATCTTTAAAACCAACCTATTATCTTTAAAACCATATCTTTAAAACCATATCTCTGTAATCCAATTCCTTATAAATCCCTTCTTCTGGTGTCTGCATCAATCCCCACTTAAGTTAATAATTTTTTCTTGGAAAGTGACAAATTCAGTGCATAATATCATAATGAGGATGGTCATGTAAACTTTTTAACAAGCTAACATCGAAATTTGATGGTGTTGATGAAAATTGGATGTGAATTAATGCACTTTTTATCCAGATACTAGATTCACATGCTTAATCATAAATGAATTCATTTATTCCACTGTGTCATTCGATATATCCTTATTTTGTTCTCCGGATCGTTTTGGAATAGGTTGGTTGCATAACAAGACTGGTACCACAGAAAGGTATACATCTTATTAGGCATGCAATATATAGAACAGTGGAGCTTGGAGGGCAGTTTGTACTCTTGGGTTCGAGCCCCGTGCCACATATTCAAGTAATCTTTTTTTCTTTACTTCACTTTAGCGATTGTGTGCCTCAATTAAGAGTGTCACTTTGGAAAATGTAATGTGATATTGATGCTGTGAAACTTCAATTTCAATTCATCTTCAATTTTCTTTTCTCATGGTTGAAATTGATATCATCTAGAAGATCAAGATTAATATTACCTTAGAAACTGTCCAAAGGGGTTAAATCAATTCGTTTTTGCAGAGTGCTTTACAGTCAGATGCAGATGCAGTGTTAGATATATATATATATATATATATATTGCTGACCCCTAAATATGGCTTCATTGAATTTACATATATATATATATATACTGGATGATATATATTCGGTAAACACAACTAAGATGCTCAATCAGTTGGCATAATGATGCAATAATTATTACTGCAAATTGTAACAAACCCATGTTGATTTGCAAGTTGATTAATTAAAAAGAGGGTCATTACAAGTGCAAGTCCTGCCTTTCACAGGGGCCAAGAGGGTTGGACTGGAGTTGTTCCTATCTTTCAGAAATTTTTACATGAAGTGGCTGCCCTCAAACTCAATTTCACGTCTTCACACTGGCAGCAAGAGCCCCAAAGTTAACTAATTAGAAGTAGCAAAAAAATCTTGTTACATAATATATAGCGTTAAATGGTCAGACATATTTACTGAGTAGGAATAATTTCACATCCTGTTTTAATTTCAAAAATATATTCTCTGTACTGAAATATATTGAATTTTATATGATATTACCCTAATGATATTTCAAAAGTTTGCAAAGTTTAGTTTTGAGTTGATGTTTCCTGAATGAGAATAATGTCACACTGTTAATGTTAATTTCAAAATATATAATCCCTGTACTGAAATATATTGAATTATGAATGGTATCAGCATCTATGTTTATATGTTGGATTCATCAAACGCCAAAATTTGTGTGTGAATTTACTCATTCTTTAAATCTGGTGAAGAATATCATTTTATGTATTTCATTTATGTGATGTATATTTGAAGTTTTATCAAAGTCATGTGTTCTCTGATTTCTCCGTTGGTAGGCTTTGTCTTGAATATCCATTTTTTCCTAATTTAGCCAATGATCTTCTTTTGTAGAAGGAATTTGAGGGAATTGCGAACCAGTTTCAGAACAACCCTCATGTTCGATTGATATTGAAGTATGATGAGGCTCTGTCACATGCCATTTATGCTGCATCTGACATGTTCATCATTCCTTCAATCTTTGAGCCATGTGGGCTTACACAGGTATGATCCTCACATTCTTACTTGAAACCATGCTGCACAGATAGGTAATCCGTTTCTTTCAAACTACGTATAGTGCCTCTTGAGACTGCCCTTCTGGTTGTGAAGTATGGAAGCACTGGGATGGGTGGTCCATCACCTATCTGTGCATGCATGCACTTCAAAACTCAAATTGGGTTTCTCTGCAAAACGGTTTATCATTTGCTCCATTTCAATTATTTACAGATGATAGCAATGAGGTATGGTTCTGTACCTGTTGTACGAAAAACTGGGGGTTTAAATGACAGGTGCGTTATTCACTGCTTGACTCTGATCTCATGTTTTACTAAAAGTTAGATCGTTTCTGCTATGGAGATTGCTTACAATAAAGTTTCTTGCTGTAGTGTTTTTGATCTTGATGATGATTCAGTTCCATTACAAATCCGCAATGGGTTTACATTCTTGACACCTAATGAGCAGGTAATAATGGTGACCACAATAGAGTTTATATCATTCCTTTCTTTTCTGGCACCCATGTTTCTCATTTATCTCATTTATCAAATGCTCCTGTATGGAATAACATGATATGGTTTGGGGTTTCATGGTATCATTATCTGAAATGAAGTTATTACCTGAATATTTGTAAACATGGAAATGAGTTCCTTCAGATCTTAAAATGTCTGCCACATTCCAATTTTTATCAATATTCCAGTGTTGTCGTGAGATGACTATTTGGATGATGATTCATAGTTTCAAATTTTATTCAAAACCAGAATCAAATATTTCATTTGCATTCCAATCCCTATGTGCAGCCAAATGATTTTCTGTCCACTCAGAATTCTGATATGCACTTGTTCTAAACTCTTATAGGGAGTAAATGGTGCCTTGGATCGTGCATTTGACAACTACATGAATGACAGTGAGAGTTGGCAGCAGCTTGTTAAGAAGAACATGAAAACAGATTTTAGTTGGAACTTGTCAGCCGCACAGTATGAAGACCTTTATGCAAAGGCTATCACCAAGGCCAGGGAAAAGACAACACACACCTGAGCCTTTCTTTTTTGCATGGGTTTCTTTTCCTTATTGAACAGTAGATACCAGTCTAAGCCAAAGCAATCTTCCCAATTCTCACTCACCTGTCCAACTGAGGAAATTGGTTTAATTGTGAATCTGCCAGAGCTTTTTTCCCTTCATGGCTGTCATTCAGGATGAGATGATTTGTTATAGAATATACCTAATGCTGGAGGGCGAAGAGTTCTGAAGTTTGTGGTTTCAGTTGTATATAGACACAACTGGGTTGTGATTTTACCCTCACCTTCCCAGTTCGATACATTCTACAGTCAAGTCATGTAATTCTTTTGTTGATAGATGAATAGACTCAATTGTATAAATGTAAATCTTGTTCTTCTGCATGAGTGCAAGGAGATGGAGGCAAATTTTGCCTTCATTATACTTCAATTCTGTCCTTGCAAGAATTTTGAAAGTGTACAGAAATTACAAGTTAAAACTAAAAATTTGCAAAGTTTCTTGATTCCTTAATCAACTGCTCAGGTGTATGTCCTGCAAAATTAGTCAACTACAGAATTTTTTTTTATACTAATAGGCAGTTCTTGTGAGCGAATTGGTTGAACTCTCAAAAGGCAAGATGCAAAATAGAATATGCCTACAGAACTACGTTCCTTTTTTTCGTTTTTTCTGTTAAAAGATTACCCACTACACTTGTTATCAGTTATTGGTTTTGTTTGAGTTTATTATATATCAACTGAACAGTACAGAAAACAAAAGGAACAATAAGAAGTTTCACAACTGCATTGATAACCTCTTTCATCAGCATGTTTGGCTAAGATAGGGTGATCAGTAACCTGATTCAATAACTGGCTTCAGATCCCACACCCAACACCAACTCCCCCAATTCTTTTAAAAAATAAAAGGCTGTGACATAATGGATTTCTAGGGCTAGGACATATTTCGGCCTATTCTTCACCGATCCAGTCCGATTCCAATCTGATGCTGGACCGAACCAGATCCTGATTCCACTCTCTTGAAATGCTTGCTTGTGTGTTATATCTAAAGTTAAATAAATGACAATAAAAACAAGGGGAATACCTTGGGTTGCACATCAAGTTCTCCAAGTTGGGCTTACATTGACATCAACCTGGCTGGTATCAAGAGATTACTGAAGAAATAACAAGAGGGGGGGGGAAGCTTTGATTATTGAAGCAATTCACATAGAAAATGAAGCAAAATACATTAGAAAATGTTCACTAATACACAAAATTCACATAATTTCCATTAGTTTGCATTGATTTATATGATCAACACAAACTTATTTCAAAACAATCTCACACTAATTGTTGAAGGAAGAGTGCCTCCTCAATCCACTCACTTGCCGGGGACGAAGTTGGTGGCATAAGCCCAAGCATTGTTGTTGACAGGGTCAGCAAGGTGGTCAGCCAGGTTCTCCAAAGGTCCCTTTCCAGTAACAATGGCCTGGACATAGAACCCAAACATAGAGAACATAGCCAACCTACCATTCTTGAGCTCCTTCACCTTCAACTCAGCAAAAGCCTCAGGATCATCGGCAAGCCCAAGTGGGTCAAAGCTACCACCTGGGTAGAGTGGGTCAGTGACCTCACCAAGAGGTCCACCTGCAACACGGTAGCCTTCAACAGCACCCATCAAGATAACCTGTGTAGCCCAGATGGCTAGAATGCTCTGTGCATGAATCAAGCTGGGGTTACCCAAATAGTCCAATCCACCCTCAGAGAAGATTTGGGCACCGGCCTTGAACCACACGGCCTCACCGAACTTGACTCCATTGCGTGAAAGGAGCTCAGGAAAGACACAACCAAGGGCTCCAAGCATAGCCCATCTACTGTGGATGACCTCAAGCTCACGGTTCTTAGCGAAGGTCTCGGGGTCAGCAGATAGCCCGGCAGTGTCCCAGCCATAGTCACCGGGGAATTCTCCGGTCAGGTAGGATGGAGGCTCACCAGAGAAGGGACCCAAGTACTTGACACGGTCAGGGCCGTACCAGGGACTGCCGGATGAGATAGGTTTGGCTTTTCTCATGGTGATCCTCCCTTCACCGAAAAGCTCAGAGGCAGATCTGCCTACCTTCACAGCCTTTCCGGCCAGAGAAGGAGAGGAGAGAGCCATTGTGGAAGCAGCTGCAGCCATGTTGTATGATAGAAGTTGGGAAAATCCTTAACAAAAAAGGAATGGGAAACTGCTGGGTGGGAGAGATGGGCTTACTTGGCTGATATTTATAGTAGTGGAGGTGTAAGCAAGGAGTGAGAGATGGATATATTATGATCGAAAAGGACACGTGGCATGATATGATTCGTCATGAAAAGATTCAAACTATGTAGAAGATTCTTGATAGGGTGTGTCAAGCAAACGGTACCCTACCCCATGTATCACTAGAATACAGAGTGATGAATCACTGTCCACTGTCCACTGTCCACTGTCCACTGCCCACAGATGATGCGTGGTCTACAAGATGCCACATGGAAAAATGCGTGGTCTACAAGATGGTCTAGGAGTGAGGAAGTCCTTATCTTGTTAAGATCTCTATCCCTCTTCCCATTGGAGAAGTTGGGTTTTGGGGATTTTTGTATTGAGGACAGTTGGCACTCTCAAATCCACCAGTTGCTGAGATAATTTCTGTAGGCATTCCCATTGAGAATTCCAAGTATGGATTTCACTGTGTGTGGCTGTTGAATGGTGGGAGAAGGGAGGATGGATTCAAATCCATCAACACCACTGTCATGGTCCAAATTTCATTGAACCGTTCCACAGTTGGTCAATTGTCAATTTATGCTGAAGATATCTAATGGGCTCATACCATTGGATTTGAACCAGTTTTAATCTAAATGGGTGCCTCATGTCAAAGGTTTGAAAATAGTGAGAAAAACAAACAAAAGACTATAGTGGACGAGCGTGTGGAACAATGATTGAGTTACATATTTTAACATGTTAATTATAGGTTTAAAACTTAGAAATAACTTTTTTTGTGAAGTAAAGGGTAATGTTGCGTACATTTATCCCTTTCAAACCCTATAATAGTGGGAACCTCATTCAATGCTTTTCAAAAGTTTTATGGCTTTTGACTCCAAGAACAATTTCAATTTAGGTACCAATTCATGCATTTGGTTGAGTCAAGTGCCTCCTTCGTTGTGAGAGTGAGAAGAATATTTCCCTTATAGACTTAGAGAATGATGCAAGAAAATTATCATGGAGCATTAGGGTATGAGCTTTGACATTGGTAATTGAAAAATATGCATCATTTTTTTTTTTCTTAAAAAGTATAAGGAGTTAAGGTTTACTACATTGGAGCCCTGATTTTGATGACAAAAACTCTTTAAATGGCTAATTTATATTTGATTGTTAGTTATTTGTGATGGATAATGTGAGAGCGGATCAAGTTTTAATACGAGA
>NC_056559.1:32554456-32585095 GCF_013358625.1 Macadamia integrifolia | reverse complement strand
TTTTTTTTTTTTTTTTTACCGAATTAGGCTTTGAGGGACTTGGATAGTCAAGACTATGAATGCTCTGAAAGTGATATTTCAATAGTGAACCCTTTTTAGGACTACTTTCATATTTGTATAGAGAAGAATTCCTTTTTTTATTGAGGGGGGGGGTAAGCAGAAGAATTCCATTCTAATATGCACAGAAGCCTACACCAAACACCATTAAAATGGAATCTTACCCTTGAAATATCAATGCCAGCCCAACAATTCCATTTTAGAAATACCTATAAGGGATCCATTTAGAAATATATTTTTTTCCAGCAGAGATTGCCCTCTAATTAACATCTCTAAGATGGATGGATATGTTATGATCGGACAAGGAGACGTGGCATGACATGATTCGTCATGAAAAGATTCAAACCATGCACAAGATTCTTGATAGGATATTTCAAGCAAACGGTACCCTACCCCATGTGTCAGCAGAATACAAAGTGATGAATCCAGGTCCCATTGTCCACAGAAGATGCGTGGTTTACAAGATGCCACATGGAAAAAAAAACTACCCTCATAAAAATTTCGACCGATGGGAGACACATGTATTTCTTGCCTCATATGGGAACAAAATGGAGCAAGGGAAAAAACTCTTTTTCTTCCCAGTCTCCCAACAAAGGAAGCATCAGACTCAACCACGTGATTAAATTGATACCTTTATTAAACTATGTGTACTTCACTTCCATATAGTTCCTCCCCACCCTCGATCTTCTCGATTATCTTCTCGCTCTTCATTATATATACTATTAAGTTATCTATAATCGTTTTGTGTCTAAGATGCTAATATATGTAGGCAACGTATAAATTCTCCATATCACTCAACCTTGTATGTGTAGAAACACAATCCTAAAATGATGTAGAAGATAATAGAAAAAACAAGAACAAGTAATATACATAGATTTACAAGGTTAGGCAAGATCGCTTACATCCTCGATGAGATGAGATCCTGTTTTACTATCAATGGAGAATAGGGTTACAACGCTCATCTCTCACACCTCTGGGTATTGCTTGCATCACAGAGAAAGAAACATTCGCTAAAAATATATAGTGAAAAACCCTAATCCAAAAAGTACACAACTGCCCTCAAATAAAAAATTCGAAAGGAGGACACACACTCCTGCTATGCAGGGGGGCCTCCTGCCCCCCTTGCAACCCCCACGGCCCGCTAACCTGTTACCGGGACCATCGTTCTACTTGTCAAGGTACTGCACCAGTACTCCCTAGATTAAGCTGACGGAATACAAGACATCGTACACTAAAAATCTCCACCTTGGCTTGAATTCTGTCAAGCAACCTGTAAAGATAACCTATAGACGTTTTCATCCTCGTACCTCATCAGAGGTACAAACCCATATCTATTTGGTGTGTCCCTCATATTCAACAATGAGTAATATTAATCAAGTTCAAACAGAATTCAAACTTCTTTGTAGTAACTGAATTGGTAAACATATTTGCAGGAGTGAGATATGTATGAATTTTTCTCAAGTGAATACTGCTTTCTGACACAAGCTCCCTTAATCTTGTAAAATCTCATATCAACAGTATGATGCTTTACTTCGACTATAATTAAAGAGTGTTGATGTAGCCAATCCCAACCATTGAATATATAAAAGAATCTTTGAGTTGTCTATAAGTAAAATATTTAGGGCTTCGGTTTATCACATGAATTACCTTTTAATATATTCATCTTCATATTTATATTTCCAACAATATAAAATTAGTATTTAAAAAAAAAAAAATTAATTTTCTAACCTTTGCCATGAGTTATGGAGAACTCTAATTCAATCAAAATTTGACACATGAATTAGAAGACTAGGGCCCACTTATAAGAAAATTTGGCCTCCATATGACTAGCCAAGTTTCATTTAGAGAGACTGATAAAATGTTAAAAGTAGATAATTAAAGATATTAATGTATTGGGACACGTGGGCTTATCTTTAATCCCTTGAAAGAACTGGGGAAACAAAACATAGGGGAAGCTATAGGGCTCCAACGGGTGGTGTGACTTATAGAAGATGTATAACCTCATAGGGGTGGTCTAATATAACCTTTTTTTTTTTTTTTCCATTATTGGTGAAGAAAATCTAGCCATTGACAGACGTTATTCCCTCTTTATCCATTGTATGAGAGAGCATGGACATCATTTTTTTCCATTAAACTCTACCGTTGTAGTTTTCATTCAAATACATAAATTTCACTTCATTCTCCTATACATCCAGTGTGATACTAAAGTTCTCCCAATATTTACATTGGGAAAAATAACATAAGAAAGATCTTAATTTAACATTTGTGGGAAACCAAACAAATAAAACACAAAAGAAAGTATTTAATTTATATTTTATTTTAAATTCACTTAACACCAATAAAATATTCATCCTTCACAGTGAATCAAGGAAATGAAAAATGATTAGTTGTTCGTAGGATCACCTAGTCATACGAATCAACACCCAACACTTGGTCATATTTTTCTAAATATACCTGCTATTTATCCTTATAATGGCAAATGGTAAAACATGTGTTAACTATTGATTCATACGACTAGATGATCGTACGGACTACGAACAACTGATACTATCTCAAGAAAAACTCAATCCCTCTTTTTTTTATTCTTTTTCTTCCCTCTCATAGGTATTGTCCTCTAACCCAAGTCTAGATGATCAGTAAAAGAAATGAACAGCATCCACTTAAACACAAATCACTTCTCTTTCCAGAGCTGTGGATCCAACAAACTGGTTCAAATCCAACGATGTGGGCCCAAAAGATATTTTCAGCATAAATTGACAATTGGCTAACTGTGGACCGGTCCAATGATACTTGGATTTTGGACCATGAGAACAGGGTGTCCCAGACTCTATTCTTTACCTCTCAGCCACAAGTCCAAACTGTAACGTGGAGCTCTATCCTCCCTTGGAGTTAGACAGTGATTCCAAACTAGGGTTTCTCAATTTGAATGGCAAATGAAATTATCTCAGCAACTGGTGGATTTGAGAGTGCCAACTGTGTTCACTCAAAACAAAATCCCAAAACCCAATTCCTCCAATGGGAAGAGAGCTAGAGATCTTACAAGATAAGGATTCCCTTGGCCCTTTACTCAATCCTCCACTTCTATTAATAGCAACCAAATAAGCCCAACTCTCTCATCACAAGTCTCTATACTTCCACCATTTACCCCATCCATAATTCACTATGACTATGGCTTCTTCCACAATGGCTCTCTCATCTCCTTCTCTGGCCGGAAAGGCTGTGAAGCTCGGCCGATCCGCCTCCAAGCTTCTCGGTGAAGGGCGGGTCACCATGAGAAAGTCTGCAGCAAAGTCCATCTCATCCGGTAGCCCTTGGTATGGTCCTGACCGTGTCAAGTACTTGGGCCCCTTCTCCGGTGAGCCTCCATCCTACCTGACCGGAGAATTCCCCGGTGACTATGGCTGGGACACTGCCGGGCTATCTGCCGACCCCGAGACCTTCGCTAAGAACCGTGAGCTTGAGGTCATCCACAGCAGATGGGCTATGCTTGGAGCCCTTGGTTGTGTCTTCCCTGAGCTCCTTTCACGCAATGGAGTCAAGTTCGGTGAGGCCGTGTGGTTCAAGGCCGGTGCCCAAATCTTCTCTGAAGGTGGATTGGACTATTTGGGTAATCCTAGTTTGATCCATGCACAAAGCATTCTGGCCATCTGGGCTACACAGGTTATTTTGATGGGTGCTGTTGAGGGCTACCGTGTTGCAGGTGGACCTCTTGGTGAGGTAACTGACCCACTCTACCCAGGTGGTAGCTTTGACCCACTTGGGCTTGCCGATGATCCTGAGGCTTTTGCTGAGTTGAAGGTGAAGGAGCTCAAGAATGGTAGGTTGGCTATGTTCTCTATGTTTGGGTTCTATGTTCAGGCCATTGTGACTGGAAAGGGACCTTTGGAGAACCTGGCTGACCACCTTGCTGACCCTGTCAACAACAATGCTTGGGCTTATGCCACCAACTTTGTCCCCGGCAAGTGAGTGACTAGGGGAATGTCTTCATGGGGAACAGGTCCTCCTTCCATTTGTGTGTGGGCTTGAGATTATTGTTTGTGATATAAACTGATGCGTATTAATGAAGAAAAAATGTGAATTTTTTGTACTATTAGTAGGGATTGATCCTTTCTGGATCTGTCAACAATTTCTAATTGATCAGTAGATCTTATCTTATTTAGTTACTTGAGCTCCCATCTCTCCTGCCTTTTTGGTTTTGTGAGTTAGTTCCTTGGGTTAGACTGGGACATGAAGGGCTAAGAGAGATCGATATGCTAATGACCCATTACCTCATATTATTATGCGTATGAAAATTGATTAATTCATCACTAATTGAAGTAGATCTTGAATGAGTTCAGTAAAACAAAAATTAGGGGGGGGGGTTGGGAGGTAAACAAATCTATAGTAGAAGGTAAATGAGTCAAAAGAATCCATGAGAACCCATTTGGGATATATCGAAGTTTGATTCCAATCATCTTTAGGGTACAGTGATGATCAAGGCTAGGTAATATAGCAGCTACAAAGGAAAACCATAAATTACAAAGAGAAAGAACATGGCGACCAATACTAGGGCAATATATACTGTGATGGACCTAGGTTCAACTTCGCCTTCCCCGGCAAATTGCCACTAACAATGGGTTGTGAGGCCTAAACAAAACCATAACCTTAATGGACTTTTTATTTTTTTGGATGGGTAAATAAATATATTAAAGAAAGAGAGTAGGAAATTACAACCCCGCCAGTATAACAAGAGCCCACATGGGCTAAATGCAAGAGTTAAGAAGTCCATTCAACTCAAAGGACTGTAACCAAGGCCCAAAGGTCTTCAAGTCCAACATGTCCAATACCTCACAAAATCCCACAAGGGCTAAAATCAGAGCAAGGAAGCACATCAAGGGCAACCAAGTCAAATCTAGTTAGGGTCTGAGAAACTCTAAGAGGACTGCCACTTTGGAGGGCGCTGGCCTTGCCGAGGGCCCATGACCAAGTTTGCGGCTGGCCTAGTGGAGGTGACAGCCACAACTGAGCGTTGGCCTTGCAGAGGGCAATGAAGAAGCAGATTTCGGCCGAGCATATGTGGCAGCCAAAGGCAAAAGCCAAGTAGAGGATGGCAGGTCAAGCAGGGCTGGCAACGAATGGTTGCAGACCAAGCAACGACAAAATAGACCGGCAGAGTGAAATGGCAACCAGAGCTAGAGTAGGAAAATGAGATCGGAGGCGAAGGGGTAGTTGGCCCAGCGGGAATTCCAAACAAGCATAAGATCTAGTAGAGATGGGGACCTACAAGGTAGATGGCCAAGGTAAGGTAGCTGATCCAAACGAGCATAAGGTCCAATAGGGTTGGTGGCCAATATGCGATTTCAACCGAGAAGAAGCACCAACAAGAGAGAGAGAGAGAGAGAGAGAGAGGGGGGGGGGGGGGAGCATCTAGCCAAGCTGCTCCAATGTGGCGGACAAAATAGGTTTTTTCTTAGCCTAGGGTTTGCGAGAGGGAAAGGGGCTCTCCAACCTTAGTGGACTTCACAAATGAACAAAAAACATTTCGGCTGGGGATTGCTACCTGGTAGTATGGCCTTTGCTCCAGCACAAGGACCAACCAGGGGAGGCGCACATGCATCCAAGTAGGGGGCAAGGTGGGCATAAGCGAGCTTCTGCAATTAATTTATCTTTGGGAGAAAGTACCCTACCAGTTTGGCGTAGGCAACACTAGCATGTGGGGCCAATGGAGAAGAATTTTCTATTCGAGATGTGGCCTATGCCAACTCTCTGGCTCTATCTCTCTCCTCCCCGAAGGATGGATAGAGGCATCATTTTATAAGGGAAGGAGAGAGATAGACACAAGGGAGTATTGGCATAGGCCATGCTCTTGGACAGAAAACATTTTGCTTTATTTTAATTATTAGCTTACATGACTCGGTCATTGAAAGTTAAAAATGAACTAGTAGTGTTAAGCAAAAAAAAAAAAAAAAAAAGAAAAAAAAGAAAAAGGGAATAAACTAATAGGGCGAAGGTTGTAAGAAAAAAATGAACTAACATGGCCAAAATATCTATCATATGGTAGACTCAATAGGACAAAGAGACCCTAAGGTTCCATATGCCTAAATAAACTTTGAAAATCTAAGGACTCTAGGAGGGAGCATTGGAATATGCACGGTTAATTAAATAAGGGTGTCAATTTGAACAATTCCCAGTGTTTAGGACAGGTCTGTACCAGTATCAAAGGTGTCAATCCTAGACCCATACTGTTTAGTTAATGGGATCAAACCTAAGTCCTGATCTTGTTTATTAATGGAATGTGACAATATTGGCTCCTAAACAGTTCTAGGCATTGTTAAAAAAAAAAGGAGAGCTTGAATAGTTCCTCATCTTATAAGAATTAGGGTGTCTCTTATCATAGAATATAAAACCATAATGAATATATATATATATATATATATTTTGGGTGAATAAATAATTCAATACCAAAGGAGGGAAAAATAAGGGGAGGGGGAATACAAACCCTTAAAAGGCACAAAATGCCCAAGGGAAGAAGGAAAAAAAAAGGGGGGGGGGGGGGGAGGAACAAGCCCTACAGAGGGAACCAAAACAGGAACGAAACCCATGCCAAAAGCAGGAAGCCACAAAGTCATGTCTCAAAATAAAACAATCCCTCTAACAGGGTAAGCTCTAAAGAAAAGACAAACAACTACCCAAATAACCACCAAGCCATGATGAATGTTTTACTGATTCAAACTTTCTAAATTCACATGCAAGCTTCTTAAAATAAAAACTAATTAAAAATTAATGATGATCAATCAAATAAAAAAGCCTCAACATAATTTTGATGCAATCACCAAACAAGTTTATAGTAATGGAACTAAATTCTAAACAAGTTTATAGCAATGGAACTAAATTTCCATTAGCTGAAAACCTCGACAAAAGAAAATAAAACCCAGATGCATCAAACTACAGTCACAAAAAATTTGAACACAAGAACATAAAACATAACCTTTGAAATGGTACTAATAGTTCAGCTTCCATTTGGTACCTACTCGTGTATCTGTACTGATACTGTTGGGAATCTCATCCTAAAATTATCCGTTCCATTTATTATTCGATAACAGAATCAGATCCCAAAAACCTCCACGTTTATTAATAGGCCAATCTAGTTCCGGATTTTAGATCCCAAATTGTGACCTCTGTGATTAAATAAGGTCCTGAAATTTAGGCTTAGGGCCGTCCGAATGTTTCTATCTAACTATCAGAATTATCAAATCAACTTACCATCTGGCTCAAATAGTGGACCGTTCAGATAAACATATCTTAGATGGTGTAGTAATCAAATTTATCTATGATAACAAGGGGAGAAAGAATTCCCCTGGCAACAGATTCAGGTGAACCCCAAACATGTAAAACTGCTGATATCTTCCCCAATTTTCCATTTTTCGCTAAAGTTCATTTATTAAAAGAAAAAAAACTACCACACTTAGAGAATATAATCAATGATAGGCTAAGAAACAAAATCTTGATCTACCTTCCACGTCTAGATGAAGCTCGTCCTAGACTGTTAGACCAAGGAGGGCCAAGATTCCAAGGGAGAAGAGTTACAAAATTTTGGTCCTGACTTCTGAAGAAAATCAGCAATGGGGTTCTCTTCTCTGAAGCAATGTGATATCTTCCATTCAATTCAAGAGAGAAAGAACCGAAGAAAAGTCCACTCTTGCCGCACATACCAAAGCAACATCCCCTTTGAAACCATCATGAACACAGCTACCGAGTTGCATTTCACCCAGAGTCTATTAATGCCAAGCTCCCTTGCCCTCTCAAAACCGAGGATTAGAGCCGAAATCTCCACTTCAAAGTTTGTTCTTACCCAATTTACTATAGATGTGCTGCGAGATAAGATCTCACTATAAAAGAGAAGAAAAGAAAACCAAAAGAGAATAGGCCATTGTTTTCTGTGGAGTTTTTTGCAGCCTTTCTCTTTTCTCCTTCTCCCTCTTTACTCTCTATTATTCTTTCCTGGTTTTGGGAGGAAAGAATTCTTGGCTTCATTGAAGAAAAGAAGCATAAGAGAGAGAGAGAGAGAGAGAGAGAGCGAGAGAGAGATTTTTTAAGATGAAAATGGATTTGAAATGGAAGCAATGGGCATCATTCGCATTGTTCTAATTAGTAAGAGTTGCCGAAGCTGCTGTTTTCGACCTAACAAAGTACAGGGCGATCTGTGATCTCAGCTTGGACTGCATCATGTTCATCAGTGGAGCAGGGTAATGTTCTCATCGCCAAGGGTACGTATCTCTTGGGTCCTGTGGTCTTAAGGGGACCGTGCAAGAGTGCTTCAATTGGGTTTCAAGTTGGAGGACTAGTACAGGCTCATCATTGATCAACAGTATTGCCCACACTACCAATGCAACAAGGGTGTAGTAAAATTCAAACAAGATTATTATCATTATTGTTTGATTTGAAGATCAATGCAAATTTTTTTTGTTTAATATATGTTTGTAGGTTCCATCACTTATTAAGCTTAGCAACATCAACTTCAACAAGATCAGAGGAACAACACCATTTCATCAACCAGTTGTTATCACATGTAGCAAAGGAAAACCACATGTACTAGTGTGAAACCCATTTTTTACGGTGTCTAAACATTTTAGATAACAAAACCCATATTGGCAACAATTGGTGCCGAGATCAAGATGCAAATGCAACTTGATTTGGTGAAGAATGTTATTGATTAATTCCCTCAATTCCATCAAACAATGTAGGGTTGTTCATACCAATTTCATCGAAAAGTAAACAAATGATTGCCATTTTTTTCTTTAAAGTATAAAAATTAACGTCTAGCTAGGCATACATTGATATAGAGACAATTACAAGAAGATCTGAAACTCCATTTTCGGCATTGCCATTAGTAAAAAAGAGATAAATCTCAATCAGCCAATTGAAAAGAGAACGACCCTGATTGAGAAAGACTCATTACGCACACTCAGCACTACATTTTTGAGGAAGATTTATAACATCAACTATCACCCAAATATTTTGCATTAAATGATACATTACATTGGGGAAGTGCCATTAGGAGTATGAAATAAAATTTGAGATCTTCCTAATGCCTTGACATATTGAGGAAGATTGAGATGTTTTCTTGAGACTGCCATCTGCCTTCACAAATTTTCTCTAACATAAGTGACAAAGATCGAGTTTCCAACCTTAACAAACTAACATAGCTTATAGAGAAGGGCTTTATTTACATCCTTTTAACTTCTGAATACCCTCAATCTTCTTTGGGTTTACACATTGAATCCGACTTAAAAATTGAGAGGTCCAGATCATTTGGCCATATGAAATATTTCATTTGTCGTTCAATTAGTTTAACCAGCTAGGGAGGAAGGCCACCAATAAATCAAGAAATTGTTGACATGATATTAGATATAATCGATTTAACCAGTTGAACCACCCTTCCCGTCATAGAGATTAACCTTTCAACCTATTAATTTATTAACTTTAAATTTATCCATCAATGGAAAGATAAGATCGGTTTCACACTGCCTTTGAAAATAATTCTCCACTAAAAAACAACAAGGCCAAAATATGGAACCAAGTGTTAGGGTCTTGTGGCACCGTAGATATATCCATCTACGATGCTGTAGGGAGGAGCTGTTGTAGTGTCGCAAACACCCATTTGGGGAGCCATACCTTTCCTTTTTAGTCCCACATTAATGGGTTGATTTTCTGAAATCTAGATTTTGAACCTTCAATAATAGTAACTCCCAAATCCCAATACGAAATTGTTAATTCATTTACATGGAAAATATATGAATATTGAAAATCTTATGAGAAAAAATAGAATCTATAAATAGTAAAAATTTCCTTTGATTTTATAATATTTTTTAGAAAGTGACATTCTAAAGTTCTGGGAGACTCCAAATCATGAAGAAAGTCCTAAATAAAAAAAAAAAAATCTATTGAAAAATGGCTACATATCTGAGTTGAGGAGATGCCCTTAGTCAAATCAAGCGCCAAGAATAAATATTTTATTTTCTAAAATTTTCTTTTAATTATAGAAAATTAATTAAAATACTATATATTTATATTTTTATCTAAATTAATATAAATAAAATTAATTAGAACAATGTAGCTAAGCATATTGTTTAGAGGAAAAAAAGAAAAAGGAAAAATCCTAATCCCAAGGCCTTGTCTAGACATAGAGACCCACAAAATTACCACCACCCCACCAGCAATGTATGCCCATTACATAATGTAAGCTTGATTTGACTTTTTTTTTTATTTTTTTATTATGCTATGACAACTTAAATTGACACTTGGTTTACTGTGAAACGGTTGGATGAAATTTGGATTTTGGACCATGGACCAGTATTGATAGATTTGAATCCCATCTGGCCCTCCAAGTCCTCTATAGTACTAAACCATATAACCCTTCTTCATCAGCCACCATTCTTTACCTCTCAGCCACAATTTCCTAACTATAACCTCAGAACTGTAACGTGGAAGACTTATATCCCTTGGACGTACAAGGTGAACTCCAACCTTGGGATTCCCAATGGAATGTCAATCAACTTATCTCACCAACTGATGGTTTTGAGAGTGCCAACTGTGCTGACTCAAAACAAAATCCCCAAAACCCAATTTCTCCAATGGGAAGAGAGAAAGAGATCTTAGAAGATAGGACTTGCTCAGTCCTTAATCCTCAACTCCTATTAATAGCAGCAAAGCAAGCCCTACTCTCACACCCAGCACTAGTACTCTCTCAAATTGTATCATTCACAATGGCTGCTTCCGCAATGGCTCTCTAATCTCCTTCTTTGGCCGGAAAGGCTGTGAAGCTCGGCCGACCCGCCTCCGAGCTTCTCGGTGAAGGGAGGGTCACCATGAGAAAGACTACAGCCAAGCCCATCTCATCCGGTAGCCCTTGGTATGGTCCTGACCGTGTCAAGTACTTGGGCCCCTTCTCCGGTGAGCCTCCATCCTATCTCACAGGAGAATTCCCCGGTGACTATGGCTGGGACACTGCCGGGCTATCGGCTGACCCCGAGACCTTCGCCAAGAACCGTGAGCTTGAGGTCATCCACAGCAGATGGGCTATGCTTGGAGCCCTTGGTTGTGTCTTCCCCGAGCTCCTTTCACTTAATGGAGTGAAGTTTGGAGGCCGTGTGGTTCAAGGCCGGTGCCCAAATCTTCTCTGAAGGTGGATTGGACTATTTGGGTAACCCTAGTTTGATCCATGCACAGAGCATTCTAGCCATCTGGGCTACACAGGTTATTTTGATGGGGGCTATTGAAGGCTACCGTGTTGCTGGTGGGCCTCTTGGTGAGGTGACTGACCCGCCCTACCCCGGTGGCAGCTTTGACCCACTTGGGCTTGCTGTTGATCCTGAGGCTCTCGCTGAGTTGAAGGTGAAGGAGATTAAGAATGGTAGGTTAGCCATGTTCTCCATGTTTGGGTTCTTTGTTCAGGCCATTGTGACTGGAAAGGGGCCTTTGGAGAACCTGGCTGACCATCTTGCTGACCCTGTTAACAACAATGCTTGGGCTTATGCCACAAACTTTGTCCCTGGCAAGTGAGTGACTAGGGGAGTGTCTTCATGGGGAACAGGTCCTTCCAGTTGAGTGTGCACTTGATGAGATTATTGTTTCTGATATAAATTGAAGAAAAATTGTGAAATTTTTTGTACTATTTGTTGGGATTGTCCCTTTCTGGATCTGTATACAGTTTCTTCATCAATTTGATCTTCTAATTTTGTCTCCTGACCTCCCATCTCTACCGTGTTAGTTCTTTGGGTTAGACAATGAACAATTGAATTAGTCAGCCTAGAGGAACATAAACAAATCCATGAAACAACAATTGCCTAGTGCTCATCAAGAGGTCTCAAGTTCAAGTCTCCTGACTGTTACCTACTTTCCTCCCTATCTATCATAAAAATGCTATTGCACAACAGTAGCATGTCCAAAAATGAAGTCTACTGTACCATAGATATCGCAATTCTGGTAGAACTGGCATTTGGAGTGGACATATAAGGTGTCTTGGTATCCTTGGAAGCTACATTGATAAAAAAAACTGATAGATCTGAGCCTGAATGTAATGCAATTGCTTGGTGCTTTTGAGGTCCACCGAGGAAATGAAGTAGCACATGTAAGTCATAGGAGGAATAAAGCTTAATTCATCTCTCAAGCCCTTTATTATTATTACTACTATTATTTATTTTATTTTTTTCCCTTTCTTTTTGTTGGGAAAGGTGTGGGTGGTGGATTTTTGTTTTTGTTTTTGTTTTTTTGTTTTTTGTTTTTTGTTTTTTACTATAAGTTTTAGATTGTATTAAAATTATGGGCAAGAGAATGCTACCCACTTACATAGCCACTGCACCATTGTACAGACCAATGGGAAGCCATTTGTGATAATCTTCAACACATGGGGCAAGGGATAACACAATCTTTTCACCCCAGCCAATGTCTAAGCGTAGACATAAGCAAGCAAGTGGCTTTCTTTTTCCCTAAAAGTATAAAAAGGAAAACGATAAAATCATACAAAGAGGGGCGGGTAGGGGTTGGTAGGAACTCGCCAGATACAGCCATAAAAATGAATGCCATCAGTAGGGGACCCCTAACGCCATCTAAATTTAAATCTAGAAGTATTTTCCATAAATGGAGAATGTGTCAAATCCAAGGATTGTCACCTAGTAGTTTCTAACCTTCCCAATGACCAGATTATCCATAAAATAATCTTTCTCCATCATGAAGTCACAAGAAATACCATGATTTCCCATCATAGAGACATAGACAAGTGTTCGGGGTAAGATATCTTGAATTCCATACGTAACATATGGGGGTTGATTTCGAAGGGCCTCTCTGCATGGGCAATTTGTTTTGCAAAAATATTTTGAAGCTGATGGCTCTGCAATTAAAGACTCTCCTCCCCAAGATGATATCTGAAAAGTAGGGAGCCTTCCAGAAGGGAAAGCTGATCCACCCTTGGACATCCTCCTCTTGTGAGCGAATTGGTTGAACTCTCAAAAGGCAAGATGCAAAATAGAATATGCCTACAGAACTACGTTCCCTTTTTTTTTTTTTTTTCTGTTAAAAGATTACCCACTACCCACCTGATGTTTAATAATAACCATGTTGATAGTTAAATTTCCCCTACACTTGTTATCAGTTATTGGTTTTGTTTGAGTTTATTATCTATCAACTGAACAGTACAGAAAACAAAAGGAACAATAAGAAGTTTCAAAACTGCATTGATAACCTCTTTCATCAGCATGTTTGGCTAAGATAGGGTGATCAGTAACCTGATTCAATAACTGGCTTCAGATCCCACACCCAACACCAACACCCCCAATTCTTTTAAAAAATAAAAGGCTGTGACATAATGGATTTCTAGGGCTAGGACATATTTCGGCCTATTCTTCACCGATCCAGTCCGATTCCAATCTGATGCTGGACCGAACCAGATCCTGATTCCACTCTCTTGAAATGCTTGCTTGTGTGTTATATCTAAAGTTAAATAAATGACAATAAAAACATGGGGAATACCTTGGGTTGCACATCAAGTTCTCCAAGTTGGGCTTACATTGACATCAACCTGGCTGGTATCAAGAGATTACTGAAGAAATAACAAGAGGGGGGGAAGCTTTGATTATTGAAGCAATTCACATAGAAAATGAAGCAAAATACATTAGAAAATGTTCACTAATACACAAAATTCACATAATTTCCATTAGTTTGCATTGATTTATATGATCAACACAAACTTATTTCAAAACAATCTCACACTAATTGTTGAAGGAAGAGTGCCTCCTCAATCCACTCACTTGCCGGGGACGAAGTTGGTGGCATAAGCCCAAGCATTGTTGTTGACAGGGTCAGCAAGGTGGTCAGCCAGGTTCTCCAAAGGTCCCTTTCCAGTAACAATGGCCTGGACATAGAACCCAAACATAGAGAACATAGCCAACCTACCATTCTTGAGCTCCTTCACCTTCAACTCAGCAAAAGCCTCAGGATCATCGGCAAGCCCAAGTGGGTCAAAGCTACCACCTGGGTAGAGTGGGTCAGTGACCTCACCAAGAGGTCCACCTGCAACACGGTAGCCTTCAACAGCACCCATCAAGATAACCTGTGTAGCCCAGATGGCTAGAATGCTCTGTGCATGAATCAAGCTGGGGTTACCCAAATAGTCCAATCCACCCTCAGAGAAGATTTGGGCACCGGCCTTGAACCACACGGCCTCACCGAACTTGACTCCATTGCGTGAAAGGAGCTCAGGAAAGACACAACCAAGGGCTCCAAGCATAGCCCATCTGCTGTGGATGACCTCAAGCTCACGGTTCTTAGCGAAGGTCTCGGGGTCAGCAGATAGCCCGGCAGTGTCCCAGCCATAGTCACCGGGGAATTCTCCGGTCAGGTAGGATGGAGGCTCACCAGAGAAGGGACCCAAGTACTTGACACGGTCAGGGCCGTACCAGGGGCTGCCGGATGAGATAGGTTTGGCTTTTCTCATGGTGATCCTCCCTTCACCGAAAAGCTCAGAGGCAGATCTGCCTAGCTTCACAGCCTTTCCGGCCAGAGAAGGAGAGGAGAGAGCCATTGTGGAAGCAGCTGCAGCCATGTTGTATGATAGAAGTTGGGAAAATCCTTAACAAAAAACGAATGGGAAACTGCTGGGTGGGAGAGATGGGCTTACTTGGCTGATATTTATAGTAGTGGAGGTGTAAGCAAGGAGTGAGAGATGGATATGTTATGATCGATAAGGACACGTGGCATGATATGATTCGTCATGAAAAGATTCAAACTATGTAGAAGATTCTTGATAGGGTGTGTCAAGCAAACGGTACCCTACCCCATGTATCAGTAGAATAGACAGAGTGATGAATCCAGGTCCACTGTCCACTGTCCACTGTCCACAGATGATGCGTGGTCTACAAGATGCCACATGGAAAAATGCGTGGTCTACAAGATGGTCTAGAGTGAGGAAGTCCTTATCTTGTTAAGATCTCTATCCCTCTTCCCATTGGAAAAGTTGGGTTTTGGGGATTTTTGTATTGAGGACAGTTGGCACTCTCAAATCCACCAGTTGCTGAGATAATTTCTGTAGGCATTCCCATTGAGAATTCCAAGTACGGATTTCACTGTGTATAGCTGTTGAATGGTGGGAGAAGGGAGGATGGATTCAAATCCATCAACACCACTGTCATGGTCCAAATTTCATTGAACCGTTCCACAGTTGGTCAATTGTCAATTTATGCTGAAGATATCTAATGGGCTCATACCATTGGATTTGAACCAGTTTTAATCTAAATGGGTGCCTCATGTCAAAGGTTTGAAAATAGTGAGAAATACAAACAAAAGACTATAGTGGACGAGCGTGTGGAGCATTGATTGAGTTACATATTGCAACATGTTAATTATAGGTTTAAAACTTAGAAATAACTTTTTTTTGTGAAGTAAAGGGTAATGTTGCGTACATTTATCCCTTTCAAACCCTACAATAGTGGAAACCTCATTCAATGCTTTTCAAAAGTTTTATGGCTTTTGACTCCAAGAACAATTTCAATTTAGGTACCAATTCATGCATTTGGTTGAGTCAAGTGCCTCCTTTGTTGGGAGAGTGAGAAGAATATTTCCCTTATAGACTTAGAGAATGATGCAAGAAAATTATCATGGAGCATTAGGGTATGAGCTTTGACATTGGTAATTGAAAAATATGCATCAATTTTTTTTTCCTTAAAAAGTATAAGAAGTTAAGGTTTACTACATTGGAGCACTGATTTTGATGACAAAAACTCTTTAAATGGCTAATTTATATTTGATTGTTAGTTATTTGTGATGGATAATGTGAGAGCGGATCAAGTTTTAATACGAGAATTATTTTCGTACAGAGCTGATCGCACAGATGAAATCCACCCAACAACCAACTTTGTGGTGGATTCCATTTGTGTGGATCAGCCCGTACGAGAATGGTTCTCATACGAGAACTTGATCAACATTCGGATAATGTGCCACAGTTGAGGCAACATACATATGTGTATTGCGTAAATTCTTCTCTCTCATTTACATTATGATTGATTAGGCTTCTAATTATAAAGGATATGTTTACTTAGAACTATGTTAAACTACTTATGCATATCAAACTTCAAACCCTTAACTATTGTAGACTCATTGCCATGAAAGTAATCAAAATGGGTATTATACACCCCAGTCATCCTTATGTGTCTGTGGTAGAAACATTTTTTTACAGAACCCTTGGTCCCATACTCATGTGTCAAGTTTCTTCCATATGGGAGATTTTCACATGAAAAATAGATCTTTGAAAATCTAAGCTAGGGATTACGCACAATAGTGGTTAGAGTAATATAAATGTATATATACATAAATGGAGATGCCTGTCAATACACATGATTTTTTTTTTTTACTGAATTAGGCTTTGAGGGACTTGATAGTCAAGACTATGAACGCTCTGAAAGTGATATTTCAATAGTGAACCCTTTTTAGGACTACTTTCATATTTGTACAGAGAAGAATTCCTTTTTTTTTGGGGGGGGGGGTAAGCAGAAGAATTCCATTCTAATATGCACAGAAGCCTACACCAAACACCATTAAAGTGGAATCTTACCCTTGAAATATCAATGCCAGCCCAACAATTCCATTTAGAAATACCTATAAGGGATCCATTTAGAAATATATTTTTTTTCAGCAGATATTGCCCTCTAATTAACATCTCTAAGATGGATGGATATGTTATGATCAGATAAGGAGATGTGGCATGACATGATTCGTCATGAAAAGATTCAAACCATGTAGAAGATTCTTGATAGGGTGTGTCAAGCAAACGGTACCCTACCCCATGTGTCAGCAGAATACAGAGTGATGAATCCAGGTCCACTGTCCACAGATGATGCGTGGTCTACAAGATGCCACATGGAAAAAAAACACTATCCTCATAAAAATATCGATCGATGAGAGATGTATTTCTTGCCTTATATGGGAACAAAATGGAGCAAGGGAAAAAATTCTTCATTCTTCCTAGTCTCCCAACAAAGGAAGCATCAGACTCAACCACGTGATTAAATTGATACCTTGATTAAACTATGTGTACTTCACTTTCATATAGTCCCTCCCCACCCTCTATGTTCTCAATTATCTTCTCTCCCTTCATTATATATACTATTAAGCTATCTATTATCGTTTTGTGTCTAAGAAGCTAATATATGCAAATAACATATAAATTTTCTATATCATTCAACCTTTTATGTGTAGAAACACAACCCTAAAATAATGTAGAAGATAATGGAAAAAACAAGAACAAGTAGTGTACATAGATTTATGAGGTTCTCAATGATGGGAAATACCATGATTTCTCATCAGAGAGACATAGACAAGTGTTCGGGGTAAGATATCTTGAATTCCATACGTAACATATGGGGGTTGATTTCGAAGGGCCTCTCTGCATGGGCAATTTTTTTTGCAAAATTATTTTGAAGGTGACGGCACTGCAATTAGAGACTCTCCTCCCCAAGATGATATCTGAAGAGCAGGGAGCCTTCCAGAAGGGAAAGCTGATCCATGACAATATTAGCGTGGTGTCAGAGCTGGCAAACTTGATGTTTTCTGCTGTCAGAGGAGGTGGGCTCCGCCTGGAAATAGACACCAGGAAAGCTTATGACACGATTTCTTGGTCCTTTATTTTTCAGGTTCTGCGCAGGTTTGGTTTTTCAACGAAATGGATCAAATGGCTTCATCAAATTTTGGTATCTTCCAAGATATCAGTTCTTGTCAATGGAGGACCTCAGGGGTTCTTTGGAGTGGAGAGCGGTCTGAGACAAGGAGATCTGATATCCCCTATGTTGTTTATTCTAGCGAAGGAAGTGCTGTCCAGGGGACTATCGAGACTGGTCTTCAAAAAAGTTGAACCCAATCCATGGTCCTAGAGGAGTTGCTACCCCTGATCATATTCTCTTTGCCGATGACATCTTCATCTTCTCCAACACATCCCAGAGGTATGTATATTAGCAATTTAAAAAATTTTCTCTTAAAGTATTAGGAATTCTCAAGGCAATGCATAAACTTTGAGAAGAGTAGCTCTTCCTTGGAAAAATCGCTCCAGATAGAAAGCATGCTATCTCAGAAATCATGGGGATTTAGAGCTGCAATTTTCCTACTAAATATTTAGGAGTTGAAATATTCAAGGGGAGAGTGAAGAAGGATGCTTTGCTGCTTGTCATGGACAAGGTGAAAGGGCGTTTAGTGGGGTGGAAGGGAAAACTCTTATCACTGGCAGGGAGGGTGGAGTTGGTTCGAACCGTCATTACTGGCATCCCTAATCATAGCTTCGCAGTGTATTGGTGGCCATCATCTCTTTTTGCTACCATGGAGTGATGGATGAAAAACTTTATTTGGATAGGGGAGGTGGACTCCACAAGATCGATCACTGTGAAGTGGGACACCTTATGCAAACCTAAAGAGGAAGGAGGTTTGGGAATTAGGAAACTTAGGGATTTGAATAAGGCTATGCTTAGCAAACTTGTCTGGAGAATCAAGCATGGCAAATTGCCTGCTAGCTCTTTCCTTAAAGCCAGATTCGTCAAGAAGGATGGTAATTTGAGCAAAGCAGGTCGGTCTTCATCCATAGCTTTGGGCATTAGGAAGATGTGGGGCTTTGTGGAAGAGAATGAGAGATGGATTATCGAAAATGGGAAGTTGATACATTTCTAGAAGGACAAGTGGTGGGGGCCTAAGGCGGTGTTGGAAGAGGCTCAGTCTGTTGATCTATCTTCTCTTAGTACAAATGCAAAAGTGAGTATTTTATCAGCAACGGTGAATGGGCTCTGCCAGAGGTGTCTTCTGATCTCTTTAAAAACATTTTCGAAGCTATAAAGAAGGTAAAGCTTTCCCCGGGCCATATGGAAGATACATGTGTTTGGAAGATGTTACCTTTGGGTTCTTTTTCCATGGCCTAGGCATGGGAGGAGATTAGAGACAAGGCCCCAACAGTTTCTTGGAGCTCCTTGATATGACGCAAAGGGACTCCCCCCAAGTACTCCACCTTTGGATAGCATCTTGCTCATAAAAGGCTACCAACTGATGATATAGTAAGAAGAAAGGGGGTTCAACTTGCTTCAATATGCTCCTTATGCAATCAGGTTGAAGATGGTATTGATCACATTTTCCTTACCTGCAAGTATTCAATCCGAATATGGGAAAAGTTCACCTCCTGGTTTGACCTGTCTTGGCTTGTGCAACAGTCAATTGAAGGGGTGATGCTGCGGTGGAAGAATAAGGCTCGTGGCTTAAACCTAAAGACCCAATGGTTAATGGGTTTTTCCTTTATTGCAGTAAACATCTGGTGGGAGCGAAACAGAAGACGGCATGAGGAGAAGTATAGAACTGGTGATCATATGCTTGAGATTATTCGCCAGAAGCTTGCCCTTTGCTTGGGAATCTCGAAGGGAGAGGTGAAAGCCATCTCTGATGTGATGTGCTACAAAAAGTTGGGCTTTCTATTGAGAATCCTAGCACCCCTCCTCCCCTGGAAGTGCACTGGTGCAAGCCTTAGCGAAACTGGATGAAAGTTAACATTGATGGAAGCTCCCTGGGCAACCCAGAAAGAGCTAGAGTGGGGGGGATAGCTCGTGACAGTGAAGGTCAAGTGACCAAAGCTTTCAGTATCTTCCTGGGTATCAAAGAAATTTATGAGGCTAAATTTGATGCGATTATGGAAGGAATTTTATTGGCTAAGAACTCTAATGCAAACGGGTTGTGGATTAAATCTGATTCGGTAGCGGTGGTGTCTGCAGTGCAGAAGAATTAGATCCCTTGTTTTTCTCTTTAGAAATGGTTTTTTGTTCTCCATTTTTTGGCATCTATTCCTTGGAAGATCTCTCATTGCTTATGTGAAGCTAATACGGCAGCTGACTATCTTGCTAAGAAGGCTTCAAAGTTGGGTCTCTTTGATTACTCGGTATCATTTTTGAGTCATAATCTGATGGATTTGGAGAATGATACGATGTGCAGGCATCGTTTCAGATTCTTCTAGGGCGTTCCCTTGCTTTCTCTACTGATGGCAAAGCCGAAGGTGGAGTCTGCAAGCTGCTCTAGTGGTCTCGACCTTGTTCTTGGTTTTATTCCTTTATTGTTTGATGTATTCCTCTTTTTATAATAAAATTATCTCTTAGAAAAAAAAAAAAAGGACCCTTAGGAAAATTTTCAAAGGCTACATAGGTATTTTAGTAAATTTTCTATATAGCGTTGTCCTATATAATTGCAGCGAGGGTCCAAATCTGTGTTCATTGTGTGATTGCTTCTTATTATTTTTCTCATTCTTTTCTCCATTGTTTTAGGGTTACATTTCTACGACAAAAGCTTTAAAATAGAAGTTTCAAGAAAGAGCATACAAATGGTGGCGGATTTGAAAGGTGTGGTACCATCTTGAACATTCTTACAGCTAGTAATTAACAATGGTAGCATCAACCTCATCTCCTATTAGCATTATTCTTCATTGGCTTGGTAATTTCAACATTCTCTTGGTAAGTACCCTTCTTCACATAAATAAAAAATCTTGAAGTCCCATTCCTTAGCTTGGATGAAGCTTCTAGAGCCTCAGAGATGGTCTTACAATTACCTGCATCTGCCACCACCACCACTACTCTGCTTCTTGTTGTTTACAGCAAGATAGTTACTAAGCAACCTAGAGAAGTCACCGACATGGAAGGTAAGGAAGACAAAAACGAAGAAGAGTTGAGATCCATAAACCCATTTTGGAAAGTCTGGTCTGGTGATTGGCAATTGCTACACTAGACCATTTTTGAGTATCTTCCCAACTATTAGACAACAATTAATACATATTTTTGCAAGCTAATCGGGTCATTGTAGAGCTCCATACAATGCGCCCACACAACCTTGGCTAGCTGGTTGAAAGAGCTCAAGTCCCTCCCTTTGGTGTTGCCTGCACCCAGACATAGGCGGATGAGAAAAGACCACACTACTCCTTGCCCTATGTGCTGAAATGCTCCAACATGCCCTCCCAATGGCCCAGTGCACTGGTTGCCTACACTAGACTGACAGGGTTCTTTCTCCCATATATCCTTGCCCACTTGCGTGGCTCTACACCCAAACACATGGGGCGGCCTACTAGGGACAGGGGTGTCTGTTCACACCACGCCCATGTGTTTGGGTGTGGAGAACACAATCGATCAGAGTTCATTTACCTATGTGTGTGTGTGTGTGTGTGTGTTAATTTGATTAATAGCATATGTTCAGTCCTTATGGTAGTATGGGGCATGATAGGAAAAAGTTCTTACTATTGGAAATGGAGAACAATTTCTAACCAAAAAAGGAAAAAGAAAAGAAAAGAAAAGAAATGTAAAGCAGTTATCTTGAGTACCCCAAGCGCACACACATTCGCAATGGTTTCCCAATGTACGCAAGAGATAGATCTCTCACAAACATTATCAGGGTTCTCAACCCTAATTCTTACAAGGAGGATAAAAAAACACTACCGACTAGGATGCAAACCCTTAGGCCCCGTTTGTTTGCTGAAGAAAAGTAATGTTGTAGACCCAGCATGCAGTGGGGTTTACAACAAAAAGTTAAGTAAAGGAAAGAAGGGCAAATATATGGTTGTGGGCCCAACAATGGAAAAGAAAAGTGAAAGAGAATAAAGGGAAACATGGGTTATGTGGATCCCACATGGTATAAAATAACCAATTTCAACCAATCCTCCTCCTTCACAGAGGCTACTGGACAAAGTGGAACTACTCTCGAGCAGAAAGGGAATCTGATCCTCAATTAAATTGGTAGAAAGGTGGATGCAAAATTTCATTTGGTTAGGTGACTTGGAGACGGGAAAGAAGATTGTGGTGAAATGGAAGGATGTATGTAAACCCAAACGGGAGGGCGATTTAGGTATAAGGAGGTTACGAGACGTGAAATTTGCTTGTCTGTGTAAACTAGTATGGCAAATCAGACATGAATCCTCATTGATGAATGAATTCCTTCATGCTTGTTTTCGTAAAGAAGATGGTTCCCTGAAAGTTAGTCATATGTCCTCTTCTATATGGCCTGGTCTAAAGAAAGCTTTGAGCTGGGTTATTTCCAATGAGTAGTGGACTGTTGGTAATGGCCAGAGAATAAATTTTTGGGGTGATAGTTGGTTGGGTAGCAAATCAATTAAGGTGCTATCAGGTATACAATTGGGTTTCTTTAATTCAATGAATGCAAAAGTTTCTGATTTTATTTCTCAAGGTCAATGGAGTTTCCCTTAGGTGGAATCAGTTTTTCTAAGAAATATTTTAGACAAAGCAAACATCATTGAAGTGTCTGGCAAGGATGATATCTGCCATTGGGGTTTAACTTCATTGGGAGTCTTTACTATAAAATAGGCTTGGGAAAAGGTTAGAAGGGAATCGTCAAAGGTGGGGTGGTTTTCTTTGGTATGGCAATCGCAGCTTCAGCCACACCAAGCAGTCTTTGGGTGGAGATTACTAAAGGACAAGTTGCGTACAGAGGACCAAGTAAAAAGGAAAGTGGTGGCATTGTCGTCACGTTGTGATCTATGTGGTCAAGCAGAGGAATCGAAAATTCATGCTTTATATGATTGTGTTTTTGCTAGATCGATGGGGCAGAAATTTTGTGATTGCTTTGGTTGGTTTCCATTGTCCTTAGTATGAAGGGAGTGATCATTGGACAGCATGGTGGAAATCTCAGGGAAAATGGACCGCCTGTAAGGGGGTGTGGCAGAAAGGTTTTGTTCTGATCCCATTTTTTATTTGGATGGAGAGAAATGCAAGAAGATATGATGGAGTTACAAAACCAGTGGAGTACTGTTTTGCTACGCTTAGAAGTGAAATCGGTTCTCAATATTTGCTCAATATTTGATTCATACAAGAACGAATTTTTCTATTTCAGACTTATTATGCTCTGGAAGGTTGGGAATCCTGGGGGTGAGAAGTGGGCCTTCTGATATTATTGAAATTTATTGGTGCCCCCCTCAGGAAGGATGGATAAAGCTAAATACTGATGGTTGCTCTTTGGGAAATCTTAGAAAATCGGGTGCAGGTGGAGTGTTTTGGAATGATAAGGCGGAGGTGGTGGCAAACTTTAGAACTTTTTAAGGAATTTGTACAAATTTTGAGGCTGAGTTTCTAGCACTTATGATAGGAATTGAAAAGGCCAAGCAGTTGGGTATGCATCGACTATGGATAGAATGAGACTTTGTTGCAGTTGTTTCTCTGATGTTGAAGAGAAAAATCCCATAGATTGCTTGCCAAATATGGAGAAGTTGTTGGAAATTTTTAGAAGGTCTAGAGTGGAAGATTACCCATTGTTACAGGAAGGCAAACTCTGTAGCTGATTATTTGTCGAAATCTGCTGCGAGGTTAGGAATCTCAACGCCAGAATCTGCTTGACCTACTTTGATGCAAATGGATTTGGATATGGACGCTTCTGGCCGCACTAGGTCCAAAATTTGCTAAGATATTTTCTTTTTTCTTTGTGTGGTCGTTTCTCTGTCGAGTTCCTTTTCTGCTGATGGCAATGCCAAAGGTGATTTAGGGAATTTGCTTAGTTTCGTCCTGGTGTGCCTTGGGCAAATTTCCTATCCTCCTCCCTCTTTTTGTATCATATTTTATTCTTTTTCCTTTTCACTTAATATACATGATTTTCTAGAGAAAAAAAGTAGTGAGGGTTATAAATTTATGTTCATTGTATGATTGTTTGTTCTTATGTTCTCATTCTTTTCTCCATCGTTTTAGGGTTACATTTCTACAACAGAAGCTTTAAATAGAAGCCTTAAGAAAGAAATCTTACCAAGTGGCAGATCTGAAAGTTGTTAAACCATCTTGGACGTTCTTACTACTATTAATGGTAGCATCAAGCCTAACTCCTATTAGCATCATATTATTCATTGACTAGGTAACCTCAAGAATATTTTTCTGGAGGTTATCAAGCCAGAATGAATGACTTAGGAAAGAGAAGCTTTGAGGTGGTGGTGGGAGGAGGTTCGGCCAATCATGGCGACAACCCACCAGTCGGGGCAAACAACGAAGGATTACTGAGTTTTGGAAACCTGCTTCTAGTTCGCAGAGACCCCCTGTCCCTGTCTCTACGACTAGGGACACTCAGAAGGATCCCCCTGCGGCACATACGATGGGGAGGGAAGAGGCACAGCCTGTGGAAGAGGTGACCCCAGCAGACACTGTTGGTCGGAATGAGATGAATATGAATGTGGGTAAGAAGCAGTCCTATGCCACGGTCACGAGCAAATCTCTGCCAAATGTTGAGGACTTACCTAAGCCGATTCACGCAGGCTCCCATACAAAAGTGGTTATACTACGAGAGGTGTATGAGGAAAAGCTTCAATCCTTTAACTATGCCCTGATCTGCAGGGTGAAATTTTGATTCCTGTTAATGGATGATGTCCGGGGCGAATCCAAGGAAGCTTGGAACTTAAGGGGAAAGATCAATCTTGCACCGCTAGGAAAAGGCTACATTCTGTTCAGGTTTGAATTGGAAGGGGATATGGCATCCATGTGGAAAAGAGGACCAGTCAAGGTGAAGGGCAGGTTATCCGCTTTCAATAATGGAGGCCGGAATTCAGTATACATGAAGAGCACATCCAAACTAAACTGGTTTGGATAAGATATCCTGAATTGCCAATGGAGTACTGGCACAGAAAAATTTTGCTCTCTATGGCGAAAGCCTCAAGGGGACCTATAGCGATCGATAAGTGAATGCTGGCTGGGTCCATGGGAATTTTGCTCAAGTCCTGGTGGAGGTGGAGTTGGGAGGCAGCAACGTGGAGGAGATTCAGTTTGAAAGGAGACATCCAGGGAAGGAGATGCTCTTCTGGTTCACACAATGTATCATCTATGAAGACGACATTGGGAGATGCAATTTCTGTAAAACATTAGGCAATTCAGTGGATGACTGTAGGATGAAGAAGGCAGCGGAGAGGAGGGAAGCATCCATGAGGGAGGAAGGGATGATGGCCAATGATCATGGTAGAACGAAGGTGCTGGCGGTGGAGCTTAAAAAATTCGGCAACTTCAGCAATGGTGGGAGCTTACGTATGGAAGGGAATCATGATCGGCCACGTTTTGTGGCAACTACCATTCTTAGTGCCAATCAGAATAGAAGGGCTAATTCGGTCAACCCTTTGGATGGAATTTATGACAATGTGGACAATGTTAATTTGGAAGTTTTGCTCCCAATAAGCCACGTCAGGAAAGATAACTCAGAATCCGATTATGGTGGACAACCCACTTGGGGAAAGTGGGTATAGATTTGGTTCGACGGACTCGGACTATGGGTCGGATGGCTCACAGGATTTTAGAGAAGAAGACCATCACATTGGTGCTATAAGTGATGAGCAGGAATCTCAAGTGCTGAGCGCTACTCCCCGGTGCACCGAACCTTGAGACCACGGAAGACAAAGGTAATTTATGGCGGTGACCGTGGTGGCTGCAGGCTGGCTCGTGGTGGCAGAGGCGGTCATGGCCAGGAATGGGAGGGTGCTGAGAATATTGTCTCTGTAGTCTCCTCCTCACAAATGGTGGAAGGAAGAGTGGTCATCCAGCACCAAGAAATTGCTGCGTTGGACAGTGCTATTTACCATGCCGAGGGTGAAGTTCGAAGAAAAGAAAAGACCTCTACAGTGATGGGGCAAACTTCAAAGTCTGACCGTCAGGCTGGCAGCAAAAAGTGATTTTATGAAGATCATTTTTTGGAACATCAGAGGGATGAAAAGGTAGTAGGGAGGCATGCCTTGAGAGATTTAATTTCAAAAAAGGACCCAGACCTTCTGTGCATTATTGAACCGATGGTGGATGTGAGTTCTTTTCCTAATTTATTTTTCAATAAATTAGGCTTTTATTCAGATTTTATTCATAATACCTGTGCGGGTAAAAATCCAAGTTTATGGATTTTATGGAGAAGAAATATTAGCTGCCCTGTTATTGTCTCTGATTCTGAGCAGCACATCACTTTTAATTTTGTTTGGGACCTGCACTGGGTTCAAGTGTCTATGGTGTGCGCGAGTAGCTTCAGAACGAAAAGGCGATCCTTATTGCTGAGTCTGACAGCAGATTCCCCCCAATCTCCCACTCTGTGGGCTATAATTGGGGATTTTAATGCCAACTTGAATCCCATGAAAAACGTGGCCCCGGAAATTTTAGCTTCGGATCGGCGACAGAGTTTGAAGCCACGGTAGACACTTGTTCTATGGTTCAGGTGCCGTCGATGGGCTCTAAATTTCACTTGGTCTAATAACCTCCATAGAGGGAACGTCTTTGCGGTTTTGGATAGGAGCTTCTGCAATAATGAATGGATCTCATGCTTTCATGATTGCTCGCAACAGGTTTTGCCCCGGTAGCGTCCGACCGTACTCCTTTGGTGTTGGTGTCAGATAGTAACCAACGCCCTCAGAACTGCCCGTTCAGATTTAATAAGTTTTGGATGGACCATGAGGACTTTGAGAGTGTGGCGACCTCTTCATGGACTGAATGGTGCTCAGGACCACCGATTCTTGTGCTCATAAACAAATTAAAGTGATTGAAAGGATCTCTAAAAGGCTGGGCAAGAGTTTCTTTTCCCCACTTTGGCAAAGAGTTGGAGGAAGCAAAAAGAGGTCTGTTGTAGGTGTAAGATTTGATTGAATCTAATGGGATGGACGACCAGCTCTTTGCTCTGAAGGTTGATGCAAAGACTGCCCTAGTTAAGCGTTGGAAAATAATGAAAAGCTTTAGGCTGAAAAGGTGAGAATAAGGTGGATGGAGCAGGGTGACAGAAACTCAAAGTTTTTCCATTTATCTGCTAAATTACGAAGAAATCATAATTCTAGCAGAGTCCTCAAAAATCAGGATGGGGTGAATATTGAAGGCCAAGGTGCGCTGGGTGAGTACATTATTGATTTTTATGAGAAGTTTCACAAAGCTGAGCCCACTACTGCCCATGAAAATTTACTGGATAGCATTCCTCTAGTGTTGCAATAAACTGATGTGTTTTGTCTTGATTCTCTCCCTGAGGATGCTGAGATTAAAAAGGCAGTGTGGGAGCTTGACCCTGATAGCTCCCCTGGACCAGACGGGTTCTCTGGTGCTTTTTATAGGTGATGCTGGTCGATAATTGAAAGGGAGGTGTGTAATGGTGTGAGGCACTTTTTTAGTACCAGCCGTATGCCGAGGGGTGTCAATAACAACTTCCTTGTTCTGAATCCTAAAGCAGATGGTGCTGAGACTCTAGATAAATTTAGGCCCTTGTGTATGGACAAATTCTTCTGTAAAATTATATCTAAGGTGATGGCTCTGCGCCTCGAGCCTCTTTTCCCTAGAATTATTTCTAATGAGCAGGGTGCGTTCTAGAAAAGTAAATTGATTCATGATAATATCAGTGTGGCATCCGACCTGGCCAATTTGACATTCTCTGCCATGAGAGGAGGAGGTCTTGGTCTAAAAATTGAAATTAGAAAAGCCTACGACACAATCGTTTGGCCTTTCCTATTTAAGGTGCTACGCTACTTTGGTTTCTCTGATAGATGGATTCGATGGTTAGATCAGATGCTGACATCCACTAAGATTTCGATATTTGTCAATGTAACATGACTTGATCGGTTCGATTTGGTTTGTTTGTTTTGCCTATTCAATTGATACATGATGGTACGAATTTTTCGTACTTTCAAAGGCTAGTAATTTGTCACCCTGAAGTTGTAAGGTTGGTCCTTTTGAGGTTACACATTTTAGATCTTCTGAATCCAAATTTTTAGTTTCAAAACCGATTTCCATGCCATTTAGGTAAACGGCCTCATTCTTTGGGACTGTATGCTTATGGAACCATGTTTTGGACTTCCTTTTACAATTTTGATATTATCTAGATATTGATTATGCATGTTTTCATATGCGTTTTTGTTATAATCTTATTCCACGTGATGTTATTTGTTAATATTACTTGAATAGAAAATGAGTTAAAGTTGATGACTTTTAGATAAGTCATTATGTATTTTAATTAATAATTGTTGAACCATGATTGAGAACATAACTAGTACAATAATAGGTTCAGTAAATTATTGACACTTTTATTTGTTATTTATTTTGTGGAATGAAGAATCAAGCTTATGAAAACATATAAGGTGTCCAGATGTAAGTATTATAAGAAATGTCATTAAGGGATTGTTACTTATGTTGCATTCCATAAAGTGATGGGCATTTCTTAAATACATAGGTAACATCATTATTTTGCAACTAAAGTATGTAGATGATTTTCTATCCTCACCGGGAGGAGATTATTTTATATACACATAAGTTGAGGTAAGATAATTGTGATAAGCACTAGGCACTACATCCAATAATGTAGTTTTGACTTGGTGTAATGCAAATTAGTTTTACCACATAAGAATCAAACTTTTGTTGTTACAATTGCAGTCCAATGATGAATTGTAATGAAACTACTATTTGATACTGAAACCATTTAAGGAATACATAATTCTTAATGAAATTACCATTTGACAAACTATTGCAAATTGTAGCTGCAATCCAACAACAGACTGCAATGAGCTGTAGTATGTTGTTGGTTATTGGCATTGATTGATATCAATATATGATATCTAAAATTAACATAAGTTAAATTTTAGTAAAATATTAGCATGCTTTATTTATTTGTTTAATTGATTGCTTCTCTTAAATTAATTTTAGTACCCTTGGATAATGTTTATAGAGTTCCCATGCTGGCTGGGGATAATTACCAGGAATGGAGGGAAAAGGTTGTAATGACATTAATAGTTATGAACAATGAAAGGGTCATAATGGAAGCTAAGCCTCTGCTTCGATCTTCCCTTCACTAGCCTTTGAATCTTTGCTCAAACCCTCCAAAATAAACTCCTAAACTTTCTCTTCCTGGAATCAAGCACAAACATTGGATCACAATAAACCCCCATACCAATCGCCATTTCATAAACCAAACCAAACATAAACAAAGAAGAGAGAGAGAGAGAGAGACCTCTAAAAGCATAAGCAAAACGAGAAGTTCGTAAGAAAGAAGGATTGGATGGGTGAGGAGAGAAGCATCGGCTATGGGTTAGCAGTGAAGATGGGTGATTTTTCCTTTTGGGAAAGAATGATAGCTGTTGGATGGTTTATGTACACGTGTCAAAGGCCCAGGTAGACCTGGGCATGACATGTGCGATTGAGGATAAGGAGAAGAGCCGGATCCAAAATGGAAGGGTCCTGCCAGTTTTCGCTTCTTCCTTTTTTGATAAAACTCTACTAGATTCTACCAGTTAGAGAGTTTGAGAGTTAATGTGAGTTCGTCCCAGTTTGGGAGTTTCTATGGCGCCACCTCTGACCACACCTCATAGTTGGTGTGAGATGGGTTTGAAGGGTGGATTCAAATCCTCTCCAGCCATTGGGACATTCATCCAATGGTTGGGATGACTTGGGATGCATGTCAAGGTCCTCCTAGTTTTCGGATGCCATTCTGGGCATCCTAGCTATTGGAGAGAATTTGAATCCAGGGAATGATTAGCTCAACATAATCATTCACAGCGACGTCTCTCTCTCCTACCCCCTTATTTCTCTAATATGCCTTATTTCGGCCTTTCATGGAGTAGGGTAATCATTTTGCCATCCCATGTGTCTAAGGAGAAAGACCCTACCAGTTTGATGAGAAAAGACCATCCTACCAGTTGTCCCGTGCGCTGAAATGCTCCAACATGCCCTCCCAATGGCCTGATGCACAAGTTGCCCACACTAGATTGGTTCTTTCTCCCATATATCCCTACCCGCTTGCGTGGCTTTATGCACTAACAAATGGGACGGGCTGCCGGGGCAGGGGTATCTTTTCAAAGCCACACCCATGTGTTTGGGTGTGGAGAACACAATCGATCAAGGTTCATTTTCTTATATATATATATATATATATACTAGTAAACTTGCACGTGCAAATGCAAGTTTGGTCAAATATCTAGATATAAAATTCAAATTTTTAGATTTGTTACATTCAAGTGTTAGTTTTATTATTTAAAAATATATATTGCTCCTAAAGGATTAAAGTTGAGGCAGTAATAGTACCAACCTTGCTTGTAGGAGCGGAAGGTGAAAGAGAGAGAGAGAGAGAGAGAGAGAGAGAGAGAGAGAGAGAGAGAGAGAGAGAGATTTAAGGAGGAGTAATAGCAAGAATTACTTCCCCCCTTCATTATTATTTTTTTCATCTTCCATATTGAGAGGTTTTTTAGTCATTTAGAATTTTTTTAATTATAGAGATTTAATAATGGTGAGAGAGAGAGAGAGAGAGAGAGATTTAAGGAGAAGTAATAGCAAGAATTACTTCCCCCTTTCATTATTATTTTTTTCATCTTCCATATTGAGAGGTTTTTTAGTCATTTAGAATTTTTTTAATTATAGAGATTTAATAATGGTGAGAGAGAGAGAGAGAGAGAGAGATTTAAGGAGAAGTAATAATAAGAATTATTTTCCCCTTTCTCCTCCACGTTTAGAGAGAGACAGAGAGAGAATTATAGTGAGTTTATTATTATTATTATTATTATTAATTATAGAGAATTATAGAGAGTTTTACTTCCCTTTTCTCCTCCAAGTTTAGGGAGAGAGAATTATATAATTATTATTTGTT
>NC_056559.1:32472590-32553697 GCF_013358625.1 Macadamia integrifolia | reverse complement strand
CTTCCATTTTGAGGGATGAGATGATAAGTGGGGGGCTTTTTTTTTTTTAGTATATCTCTCTCCATATTTACCTTTTTAATATCTCCATAATTGTTCATTCCCTCCACATTCTAGATAGTTCTCTCTATTTGTCTCTACACTCTTTCCCTTTCTCCTCCACGTTTAGAGAGAGAGAGAGAGAGAGAATTATAGTGAATTTATTATTATTATTATTAATTATATTTATCATTATTATTATTATTATTAATTATAGAGAATTATAGAGAGTTTTACTTCCTTTTTCTCCTCCACGTTTAGGGAGAGAGAATTATATAGTTATTATTTGTTTCATCTTCCATTTTGAGGGGTTTTTTGGTTATTTGGAGATTTTTTCCAATGTTTTTTGGTCAAATTTTTTTGGGTAGATGTCAATGGTTTTTTTGTCTTTTTGAAAAAGCATACCAAAGAAGGGGAGTACGTAATCGAAGAAGAAAAAGCATGCAAGTACACAATAATCAAAGAAGAAAGTAAGAAAACAATTTCTTTGTGATTTTCAGAGCTTTTTCAAAAACACTGAAAGAAAGAAAAAGCGGAAGAAGAAGCATTAAAGCTCTGGTTCCACCATGAAGAACAAAACCAAAATCTGAAGAGGAAACCCAAAAATACCAGGAAAAAAGGGAAAGCGGTATTTATAGGAGAAGAGTAAGAGAGATTCTGAGGCTAAAAACCGGCAGTTTTGTTGGAAACCTAATGCTTAATAATTATAATTAATTATTACTCCCCATTCTCCTCCACGTTTAGGGAGAGAGGGAGAAGGAGTTATAGAGAGTTTATTATTAATTTTTATCATTTTCCATTTTGAGGGGTGAGAAGATAAGTGAGTTTTTTCTTTTTAATAATTATAGAAATTTAAATATAGGGAGAGAGAGAGAGAGAGATTTAAGGATGAGTAATAGCAAGAATTACTTTCCTCTTTCATCATTATTTTTTTCATCTTCCATATTGAGAGGTTTTTTAGTCATTTAGAATTTTTTTTAATTATAGAGATTTAATAATGGTGAGAGAGAGAGAGAGAGAGAGAGATTTAAGGAGGAGTAATAATAAGAATTATTTTCCCCTTTCTCCTCCACGTTTAGAGAGAGACAGAGAGAGAATTTTAGTGATTTATTATTATTAGTAATAATAATAATTATAGAGAATTATAGTGAATTTATTATTATTATTATTAGTAATTATAGAGAATAATAGAGAGTTTTACTTCCCTTTTCTTCTCCACATTTAGGGAGAGAGAATTATATAGTTAATATTTGTTTAATCTTCCATTTTGAGGGGTTTTTTTTTATCATTTGGAAATTTTTTCCAATGTTTTTTGGTCATTTGGAAATTTTTTTGGGTAGATGTCAATGGTTTTTTGGTCTTTTTGAAAAAATATACCAAAGAAGGGGAGTACGTACTTATATATATATATATATACGTGTGTGTGTGTTAATTTGATTAATAATTTATATTCAGTCCCCCATGTTAGTTTGGGTATAATAAAAAAAAAATTATTATTGGAAATGGAGAACAATTTCTAACAAAAAAAAAATGGAGATTAGTTACCTTGAGTACAACATGCATACACCTATGGAACTTAACTCTTCCGCTGCCAAGTAGCGAGCACCTTTACAATAGTTTCCCAATGTACATAAGAGAGAGAGATCTTCTCTCACAACTATTTTCAGGGTTTCTAAACCCTAATTCTCACAACAATGATGACAGAACTCCACTGACTAGAATATAAACCCTTGGGGCCCATTTGTTTGCTGGAGAAATGTAATGTTGTAGATCCCACATGTAAGTGGGGTTCAACAACAGAAAAAGGAAGTTTGAAAAAAAAAATGTATAGTTGTTGCTCCACAAATGGAAAAAGAAAAGTAAAGAGATTGATGGGAAACATGAATATATGGAATATAGTTTCAAGTATGTGTATATTGGCCGGTTTGTATCGTTTTGGTATTGATTTGATCGGTATCAGTATCAGTATCGATACCGATGACCCCACTTGTTATGAAATAACCAATTTCAAGCTATCCTCCTCATTCACAGAGGCTACCGGACAAAGTAGAATTACTCTCGAGCCCTCGCTTCTGCAACTTCTTCATAAGAAGTCAGTTGGTAAGTTAGAAGTACTCTACTCGCAATGCACTCAGCTGAACCCCAAACATGTAACTGTTAACCACTTCCTTGTTATGGTATCATATATATATATATATATATATATATATAGAAAGAGAGAGAGAGAGAGAGAGAGAGAGAGAGAGACAACAAATTTATTATTATTATTATTATTAATTTTTCGTTTCTTTTTGTTGAGGGGGGTGTTGGTGATGGGCTGGACTATGTTCCTCTTTTTTTTTTTTTTTTGTCTTGATTCCATCTTGACAAATGTGGGTGGATTTCAAAGGGCCGTCAAGTAGCCAAGGATCCCGAGGAAATTTTTCTAAGGCTAGCTATATGGGTGTTTCAATAAATTTCTTCTATAAGATTTCACTATATAACTATAGTGAGGGTTCTAAATCTATGTTCATTGTATGATTGTTTGTTCTTATGTTCTCATTCTTTTCTCCATCATTTTACGGTTACATTTAAGCTTTAAAATAGGAGCTTCAGGAAAAAAATCTTACCAACAGTGGCGGATCTGAAAGTTGTTATACCATCTTTGATGTTCTTACCACTATTAATGGCAGCATCAAGGCCAACTCCTATTAGCATTATATTATTCATTGACTAGGGAACCTCAGTGTTCTCTTGGTAAGTACCCTTCTTCTCATATATAACAAATCTTGGAATCGCATTCATTAGCTTGGATGAAGCTGCCAGAGCCTCAGAGATGGTCTTGCAATTACTTGACCCATTAGCAGCTACCACCATATTAGCTTATAAAGTTGTTGTGGTTGACTGGAGAAGCTTTCTATCAGCAGTAGAGACGCGTGAAGGGAACCCATCAGAAAGCAAGCATCTGCCACCACCACTACCCTGCTTCTTGTTGTTTACAGCAAGAGAGTTACTAGACAACTTAGAGAAGTCACCCTACATGGAAGGTAAGGAAGACAAAAATGAAGAAGAGTTGAGATCCATAAACCCATTTTGGCAAGTCTGGTCATTGGCAACTGCTGCACTAAGCCATGTATCCTCCCAACTGTTAGACAACAATACATGACTAAGCAACCTAACTGTGTTGTTGTAGAGCTCCACACAACCGGCTCATGCTGCCTTGGCTGGTTGGTTGGAAGAGCTCAAGTACATAGTTGAAATTTGATTAAGGGCTAACCTAGCTTGGTTCTGAGTAACTATGATCACTACATCACAGAAACCTTCTGAGGTGGGTAGAGGATTAGAGGTAATGAAGGAATTACATATTTTTTACGGTATGGTGTTTGGTTACAAGATGATATGGTACTATCACCATTAGCCACCCAAGAAACAAATGCAAGAAGAGAGAGACACAAGAACTCTCACTAAAAATTCATGATACAAAGTGAACGAGCAGAGGAGGGAAGAGGAAGAAGATTTGCAGACTTTTAGAGGGAAGACTAAGAAGGAGAGAGGTCTTGTCAGTTTCTACTTCTTCCTTTTTTTTTATATATATATATATATATATTGTGTGTGTGTGTGTGTGTGTGTGTGTGTGCGAGCGCGTGTGTATGTTAATTTGATTAATATCTTATATTCAGTCCTCCATTTTATTTTGGGTATAATAATAAAAAAAAAAATTATTATTGGAAATGGAGAACAATTTCTAACAAAAACAAAAAAAAAAAGAAGCATTGGATCTAATTAAAAAAAAAAATTAATAATAATAATAATAATAATAATAATAAAAATATTGAGAATATTAAACTCTAGACCTCCCCTATTTTAAAGTCACTAAACCTGAATGTGAAAACATATAATTAGAATATAAAATTAAACTTATTATTTCTTCATTCTTCCAGAACATCATCAAGGCTGAAAAACCTTTGTCTCTTGAAATCAACAACCTTGAGAGACTCAATGGGTCAAACTATGAAACCTGAAACATGAAAATCACAATTGTACTGATATACGAGAAGATGGACCATGTTCTAGAACCAAAACCCTTGGTTGGGGATAATACTACCATTGTAGAAATTAAAGCTAAGGATAAATGGGCTGAAGATGACAAGAGAGCCCGAAGCATGATCCTACTAATTAAAATACAAAATCAGTTGGGAAAGAATATTAAGGTTCTAAGAACTGATCGTGGTGGAGAGTATAACTCCAAAGAGTTTGAAAAAATTTTGCGAGGAATGGGGATGCAGAATTGCAATCCCTCTTCAACTCCAATAGTATTGGGAAAGACTTTATCAAAAAATCAATGTCCTCAAGAATGTCTACAGCTTTACCCCTTGCATTTACTCCTCTCAAATCCTGCAGTAGCGGAAGCCTCATGCACTAGGTTTTTCTTTCCCATTATTTTTTGAGTCAATATCTCAAGTCTTAGGTGTGGTCATCTGGTCCAATGATCATCTGAAATGGCCATCCATGATGGGTTATGATATCTTGTATTCCATCGCTTGCATTTGTGGGCCCATTCATGTAGGCAACTTTGCCAAATCACATAAATCTTTGAGTGCCTTGTCTGATTTTAATTGCAGAGTTTATAATTCAACTTCGTCAGCAACACTGTGATCCGTGATATAACCTCACTAAACAGCAAATATTTCCACATTAGTCTCTACCAATGCTCAGATTTTCATGTGGAACATGTTAAAATATCAGCACCAGGAAATAGTCCCAACATCGATGGCATCCACATATCTAGCTCACAATCGCAACTGGCGACAATTGCATCTCCGTCAGCCCTGGAACCCGCAACCTAAATGTCACCAAAGTGGTATGTGGACCAGGACATGGCATTAGCGTCGGCAGCCTAGGCAGGTGCAAAGGTGAAGAGGAAGTAAATGGAGTCTTTGTGAGGAACTGCACTGTCATCAACACCAAAAACGGTGTAAGGATCAAGACATTTCCTTCTTCACCGTCCACTGGTGTCGCCTCTAATATCGTATTTGAGGATATCATCATGGAGAATGCGGTTTAGCCTATCGTATTGGATCAAGAGTAGGCAATGCGATAGAAATGTAAGTAAAATTGAACAGCAACAACAACTAAAGCCTTATCCCAACTTAATAGAAATAAGATATATTTTTTTTTTTATTTCAAAGTTTGATGCAAATTTTTGTTTAGAAACATAAAGACCCATTTTATCATATTCTATATGTTTGTAGGTTCCATCTCTTGTCAAGCTTAGCAAGATCAAGTTCAATGATATCAGGGGAACAACACCATTCCGCTTGCAGTCATCATCATATGTAGCAGAACAGTGCCATGTGAGCACTTGGAGATTGGAACCATAAACTTGCGGAACACTGGACAAGGAGGACCAGCTGAGGCCATATGTAGTAATGCGAAACCCATTTTTTCCGGCCAGCAGATCCCACCCATCCAGTGTAGTTTTAAGCCCAATTTCACAAGACCCATATGCTATAATGGAACTTCATTTGGTGATGATGACGTATGCTAATCATGGATACCATTAATTATAAGATGGACTAAATAAAAATCTCAATGTAGAAATGTTCAAAACCAATTTATAGAAAGAAAAACTAAACAATTGATTTGTCTTATCAAACCCTTATTGAATTCATTGTCTTATATATCAACAATTTGTAATGACATGTAGTATTATGTATTTTCCCTCAATTGGATTGGAAAGAATCAACCCAAGGAGAACATTAGGCTGTCGTGAATGTTGTTAGATGAAACAATGCCTAATCTAGATGATACTCCAATCGATTTATCACTGATTGTTCAAGCAACAAATTGAAGGTTTGGTGGGTTGCTCGCCAAAAATGGGTAAACGTGTTATCCTTCTTGGAAGTGGCTGATTGCAAGATAACCCATTGTTATCGGGAAGCAAATTCAAAACCAGTTACTCGGTTTGAAGTTTCTTCGTCGGTTTTAAATTTGCCGCCCTTGGCTCAGATGGACTTAGACATGGATGCTTCTAGTCATCCAAGATCAAGACTTTGTTAGGTCATTTTGTTTCTATGTTTTTTGTTGGGAAGTGTGGGTGTTTTGTTCTACTGATGACAATGCCGAAGGTGGAACCTGTGCATCCCCTTTTCTTCCAGGTGTGAGTTTGGGCGATGTGCCCTACTCATTTGATGTACTATATTTGATTTTTCTTTTATTCTTTTTTGTTTCAAAATACATGAATTTTTAATGAAAAAGAAGTTGAAGGTTTGGTGAATAAAAAGTCTAGTTTCTTTATTTGTCAACACAACACTTAGCTGTTATAATTGCATATCAAAAATTGGTAAGACTAATCAATAAATTTCACTAATTTACCTAATAAAAATAATTAATAAAACAATTCCAACAACCAAGGATAATTGGAAATCACAAAATTGCATGAGTTGTCCAAAAATCAAAAAAAGAAAGAGTCTTCGTGTGAGGAGCAAGATCGGAAATCAAGATTGATTCCGCTTCCTCTCGCCCTTTTTGAAGAGATATCATGAATAATAGCTCATCTCAAGGTTGCGATTCCTCTCTCCATTATCGCGGCAGAGACGGCTTCTTCGTTATCTTTTCACACTCCTCTTTCCAAGGTTGTTAAGGTTATGTCATCAGTTCTATAGATGACATGAAGGAGATGCGGAAAACACGATGTTTGGAGTCATTGCCTAGGATTACCGGCCTAGAACGTACCATATTAGTGAGCTCAATTCCAATTAGGGATCGAACTCGGGTGGGGGGACTTAATACCAATGAAGGTATTGAATCCCCAAAGTTGACTTCATATTTGGTTCTGTTTCAGAGATTTGGGTCTCTATCAGGTTAGGGCGACTCGTTCACAAGAGCTTCAAGCCCTAAGAAGATCCCCACTGGAAGTAATCGAACCAACAAGTAATTTGTTCTTGAGTTTCCCGCTAGACTTGAACAGCAGAGGATTCAGTTCACATTAAGGTTTCAATTTAGAGTGTTGCTTGTGCTGAATCCATAGGCCTTAGGGTTGCGATCTATACCCTAAAGTCCCACGTATACCCTAAAATCCCACGTATACCAAGAGGCTGGTCTAATCAGGTGGATCGGGATCTCCCTCTCCTTTGTTCTGTTGGGACTGAAACTCTGGCCGAGGGTTCTCTTCTGTAGGTGACCCAAACCTTGGAAGCTCAGCTTTGTGGTCTTATCTATGGTGAGATATTCAACCTAAATTAAAGTTGTACATGTAGCTATTGTCTGGAGGAATTTCAGGGCTTTAATAATTGATCTATACTTGTTGGTTGGTGTCATTGAGACTTGGATTCACTAAATCTGGGGAAGGCAATTCTCATCCCAAAGTGTTTTTTAGTAGTGAAGACTTGATAAGGCAGAGGAGCCGATCATAAGGTTTTTCTGGTTTTCGTCTTGGCTGTTCTAATTCGTGGCATCTGCCTTTACTGTTGTTGACAATGTGCTATGTGAAGTGTCTCCACCTGCACATGTTGAAAAAATCAACAATTTTATGCTAGGGAATCAATGGAACATAGGGTTACTTTATTCCATTATACCTGTTAATGATTATCCAAATCCCATATCCTTTGAACCTGATTGACGGTGGTTCCATCTTTCAAAGAAAGGGTCTCTCACCACCAAGATTCCTGTTAATTTTTTCAAAACCAACTTAACACTAGTGGGTACTATAACAGGTGTACATGTTTGCCTCCTTGCTATCAATGGTGGAGATATTTTTAAAAATTCAAAATTCACCCCAAATTTAAGATGTTCGTTTAGAGATTGGCTCTTGATGGAATCCCCTTCAAAGAAAACCTGCATAAATGGATGGACTTAGACCCCACCTTTGATCTGTGTCACAAGGAACTGGAAAACATTCAGCACGCTTTCCTTATCCATGAGTTCTCAAGAAGAGTCTAAGTTGCGGGCCAGTTGGAACTAAGAATCGAGTGTTTGCATTTTTCCTCTTTTCCCAACTTAATAATGTGTTTTTTTAACTCTATTATCCTCTTGAGGAATGACTTGGTGTTTTTTCTTAATATGTTCATTATTACTTATTATTTCTTATGGAAACATAGGAATATCAACCCTCACATCGTAATGAATCAAGTGAGTTTCTGGATTGCACAAGTCACAGGTTATACACAAGACTAACCAGGTGACTGTTATCGAACCTAGATTTGACCGTAGACTTGAAATGCCTAATTTTTCTAACAATGTGCTCATTATAACTATTGTATCCAATATGTCTCAAATATATTAGGGTCGACAGCTGCCCTTTTCTCACACAATAGATGCCTATTACTCCTTGCCAACTATGTAATGACAGGAGAGGGTACTAAAGCGGCAACACAGGGATTTCTGCTCGGGTTAGAAGAAACAATCAAGAAGAGATGGGAGGTGCATCAAATATGGAGTGATCTCGTGGAACTTGAATCTCTAGTGACAAAGTTGAGGTAGTGGCAAATTTAGAGATGGTGTTCAAACCTATTTTGACGTGCAATTCATGGCAATTGCCTCAGGGATTAAGAATGCAGTGAGATTAGGTGTTCACCGTCTATGGATCAAGTGTGATTCGGTAGTGGTGATTACCTTGATCTTGAAAAAGAAAACCCCATGGAATGTTCGTCTGTGATGGATGAATTGACTTTTGTATTTGGAAGCAGTGAAATGGAAAATCACTCATTTTTACCGTGAAGCAAACTCAATTGCTAACTATCTATCCAAATTGGCTGCAAGATCTGAAGATTCAAATCCTATTCTGCCTTGGCCTCCTATGGTCAATTTGGATTTGAAAATTGATGTTGTAGGATGGCCTAGGTATCAATTTACCTAGTCTTTGATTTTATGATTTATCTAGTCTGGGATGAGTTTTAGTTTGATGTCCTAATCTGCTGATGGCAATGCCGAAGGTGGATCAGTGACATCACTATTCTCGTCTTGTTTTGGTTGGGTTGTATTTTGACCTGCTTTGTATTTGGCTTTTTTTTTTTTTTTCTCTTTTTTGTTCATATTTTTATTTTAATAAAAAAGACTTTTTAGCAGAAAAAATATTCCTAACAATAGTGGCCATGGGTCATTATTCCTCTTCGAACTGAAATGGAGAGTTTTTTTGTTTAAACCCAATGTTTGTGTAAAAATGCTAATAACAAAGCAGTAAGTATGATCAAACATATTGCTTACAAGGTCATGGTAGGGAAATCCTGATAAAGGATACTAACTATTTATATCAAACCCTAGACAATATGTAATTCTCTTTTTATTTCTTCTCAAAAAAAAATCGTGGGGAAAGACATGTTTTCATTATAATTACAAGTATGCTCTCCCACTAAGCTGCGTTCTATTTAACCTATCCATGAATTAGATTTACCTAATTAACCTCTAGTGCTTTAATTCTTTGAATGCATTCACATTGTTATATTCCAGAAATACCCTCATATGTCAAATTGAGTTTGATAGTGTTTCTCATGCCAAAAGGGACCCTACGCTATTTAATAGACTGTCATTATCCCTTGCAAATCAGTATGTATATTACCAAATTGCCGTTACTATTACACTTGTCCTATCCCATTGGCTCTTTTGCTTACCAATTCCCTTGGACATTTTTGGTTAATTACGGTTCAGCCTTTACCTCTTGCTATTTCCTATTATGTTACTTGGATGGGTTTATACCGAACCCAATTTGAGTATTATGAGCCAGGTTCCGAATCAAATTGAGATTGCATGGATTATTTATAGCACTACCATTGGTCTATATATTTTTCTGACGGACTCAAATCACATTTTTGGGATTGACAGTGTTTCTGGCACACTGGTAATGACATGTCATGGTGGTTGGAAATTCTGTTCAGCTTAGCTGCCTTGAGGGGGAGTTGGAAACTATTCCATTATGATGCTCATTCTTCGGGATGCTAATAATTGGAATTATTTGTTCACGTGTAATGCTACACATGTAGGGAAGTTTAGTGGGGAGAGGAAGAGAAGAGCCATGCACCTCTCCACCACCCACGTACATATATTCTTTGCGTTGAGTAATAGCTTCATCCTCCACCTTGAATTCAGGCCTCCATCGTTGGAAACACAATAGCTGACCTTCTACCCGGATTGGTCCACGCTTCCAAACATACATCATGTCCACCTCCAATTGAAAGCGAAAGAGCACAAACTCCTTGCCTAGTGACTTCAGAACGACCGCCTCCTTAACAGCCCAAGAAGTTTGCACCATAGCTCGCAACACATCCATCGTGATAACCCTAAAATTCACCCTTCCAAGAAAGGGAGAATTTAAGCTTTGTCATCTACTTCACATACGCAGCCTGTGGAATCTTAATACTTATAATCAAGTTCCCAACTCGAACAGATTATCTATCCTGCCATTCCCCTCCAAGCCTCTCCAATCACTATCGCCCTTCACTCTTGGGAACCCTATTCGCCGCTCCGTTCTTACTCATTCTTCCTAATTAGATCATGTTTTAATTCACAAGTAAAGACATTTACCAATATATACATAAAACGTAAAGTAACTCTAACTTCTCCCACTTACTATAGTTGATTACGTTTAGATGTCTCCACTTAACAATATCTCGTAATACTGTTCAGAGAATGGTAAAAAATATTATTGCCACCCTAAATCGTCATAATAACATCAACAGAGAATTTGTACAATCGGACTAATAGACTATTTCAAAATTTTTAATTATTAATACTAATATTTTCAAAACCTTTTGTAAAACTTACCATCGGATCTAAAGGGATATAGGTGTTAAGGATTAGTTATGTTATGTATTCCATTGTAGCTAACCATGTGAGGTGATCAGTTAGGTTGTTAGAATATTCTTTCCCACTTGTAACAATGTATATATATGTGTAATGCAATCGGTTAATGTAATATGAGAAATACTTAAGTTCTTACAGTTGGGACCTTTAGTGCCACAACAATCCGTCCCCTAGAACCATAATTTCTTGTACTAGAATTACTATTAACTTCATCCATTCAAATAAGCTTCTCTCATACAGTGTGGAAACGAAATTCCAACTTACCAACTGACTTCTTAACCCCTTCTAGCAATGCACTCAGCTGGACCCCAAACATGTTAACTGGTAACCATTTAGGGAAATTATGTGTCAGAATATTGAGAGAGCAAACCTAGAGTCACCTTTGTGTAGGAGAACTTTCAATCTATCACCTGCATGGAATTATCATAAACCTGTAATAAAAATTGTTAGAAAATTGGTGGGCTGAGTCATGTCAATTGACACTGTCCTTAAGACCGTAGATGCCCCCTATGGTGCAACCGGGAATAATGCAAATCGGCCACCAAGATAAAACAGCCCAATGGCTCCCCCAGTAATTTTGCACTTGGCTACTGGACTCCTCCAAATGTTACAGGGTTGTGCTCAAACTAGAAAACAAAACACCTTATTGAAATGGACATGTAAAATCCGAACATAAGTTTAGGAGGAGAATATGCAAGGAGGAGAGAGAGTGCCTGGCGATTCAGGGGAGAATGGAGCTATGGCTGTGGAGGATGAAGATGGTGGAGCTCGGGAGTCTCTGGATCGTGGTCCAGATGGTCCTCCATAGGATGAAAGACACAAGGATGCAAGCCAGCGACGTACATATGCAAAAGCCTTGGGTTTTTCGTCTTGGCCTGCCATTGATACTCTCCCAGAGCCGATTCAGGTAGGGAGTAAACGACGAGTAATGATCCCGCAGAGAGACTATGAATCGAAGAGACAAAATTTCCGTTTTGCCTTAATCGGTAGGGTTAACTTCCGATTGATCTCTTTGGATGCCTTGAGAGGGGAGGCTCGGGAAAAATGGAACCTCAGTCAAGGGGTGCTAATGCATCCATTGGGAAAAGGTTATGTAATCTTTCAATTTCAGTGCGAGGGCGACAAGGCAGCGGTGTGGCGAAGGTCTCCCCTTAGGATTGGTGATCAGGTCATTCGATTTCAACATTGGAAACCTGATTTCAATATTCACGAGAAGCAACTTTTTACAAAGCTTGCATGGATACGGTTTCCTGATCTCCCGCTTGAATACTGGCACGAAAATGTGTTATTGTCTATAGCAAAGGCGGTAGGGCGCCCTGTGGCCCTAGACAGACGAACATGACAAGGCATTCTTGGCTTCTTTGCGAGAGTGCTGGTGGAGATTGATATCTCTGACTTGGCAGAGAGGGTGGAGGAAGTACAGGTCAAAAGATTAGAACCAGGTACATCTCAGGTGTATGGTTTTTGTCAAAAGGTGGTGTATGAAGATAATGTGGAGCGTTGTGGCTACTGTAAACGAGTAGGACATTTGATTTCCAAGTGTAGGCTGAAAAGATTGGATGATGAAAAGCAATGTGCGGATGAAAAATTAGCAAAGGTTCCAGGGGCGGTATATGTTGAAGATGGAGTCAACTCAGGTGGGAGTAACTCGGTGAGAGAGTCTCCTTCTAGGGGAAGATCTTTGCCACATCAGCAGAATAATTTTGATCCTATTCAAGATTCAATCTCTCCTAATTCAAATTCGTCTAACGCTGGGGGAGATATTCAAATACTTTTGGATCCTTCCAACTTTGTCTCAAACGTCTTAGGAAAGGAGTCCAACGGAGATGAAAATTCTGGAATTAAGGAAGGCTTTGTGTCAGGGACGGTTATAGAATTAGAGTCTGATTCTAATCCTCTAAATAAGGAAGGAGAGATTTCTAATACTCTACCTAAGGAAGGAGAGATATTTGGAATGGAAGAGGGATCGGATGCTGATTCTGACCCAAAGCCAACTGAGAACCCGATCCATGGAGTTCCTGGTGATCCGCCAGTGGATCCATTGGGGAGGAACGAACCCAGAATGAGGATTACTCCTGAGGGCGAGGTTGTTGATCCGGAGGGGAGGTATCCTTCTCGTTACAGAAGACTCGGTGGGGTTCAAGGACCTGGATGTGGTGTTGCCATGGCCAGTGCTGTGCAGCCAGTTGTTGAAGACCCTGGTGAGGATCACGTGGTTTCTTCTTTGCCCAGGGTGGAATGTTCAAGGGGAACAGTCTCTATTGTGCATTCAGAAATTATGAGAATGGATACGGTGGCAGTGGCTCGGGAGAAGGAGGCTGGAGGCATGCTTGTGGGTGGAAAGCAAAGAAAGAAAACAGCTAGTCAGGCTAAAAAGTCTGATAAAAATCAATTCTCTAAGAAGTAATTCATAAAGATTCTGTATTGGAACATTCGGGGTGTTAGGAAGGCAGCAGGGTTGTGCGCTTTACGTCAACTGGTGAAGGAGCATGCCCCGGATGTGCTATGCTTGGCTGAACCCATGGTTCAGGTATGTAAATTTCCTGTTATTTTCTTTAGTCGGCTGGGGTATGCTGTGGATTTCATTCATAATATTCGGGATGAAAAAGTCCCAAATTTATGGATTATATGGAAGTTGGGGGTTTCGAGACCAGTCGTTGCAGGTATGTCTGATCAACATATATCAGTCATCTTTGATTGGCCAGGTAGTAAAGTGGGTTTCTCTTTTGTACATGCAAGTTCTTTTAAAATTATGCATAGGCAATTGTGGTTAGATTTGGAGTTGTCGATATCCGCTTTGGTTCCGTGGTCTGTGATGGGGGATTTCAATGCAACCCTGCTCTCGCATGAGAAAAGAGGTCCTGGTAAGTTTAATCTTGGATCAGCTGCGGAATTCCAGGCAATGGTTGATGCGTGTGAATTGCTTTCTATCCCTTCTCAGGGAAAGAAATTCACTTGGACTAACAATCGTCGAAGGGGTCATGCAGTTGCAGTGTTAGATCGGAGTTTTTGTAATGGGAAGTGGATAGATGTGTTTAGAAATGTGAAGCAGCGTGTTTTGTTGTCTTCGGTATCAGATCATGCCCCTCTAATTGTTGTCTCTGATGATGTTCAAAGACCTACAAATATCCCCTTTAGATTCCATAGCTTTTGGATGGAAAATGATCAATTTATCTCCGTGGTTGAGGAAGCTTGGAAAACTCCGATAGGAGGTAATCCAATTTTCGTTCTGGCACAAAAATTAAAGCAGGTCAAGGAGAATTTAAAGGTTTAGGCGAGGGCTACCTTTCCTAACCTGAATGATGAGGTCGATAAAGCAAAGCTGGAATTAAAGAAGGTTCAAGACATGATAGAGGTGGCTGGGATGACTGATGAATTATTTAACAGAGAGGCAGATGCAAAAACAGTATTATTGAAGGCCAACCAAATGTACGAGAAGTTGTGGGCTGAAAAAGCTAAACTGAGATGGATGAAAAATGGAGATTGTAACTCAAAAATTTTTCATCTTTCCGTGAAGCTTAGGAGGTTGAAAAATCAGATCACCTCCCTAAAAAAGGAAGATGGAACTTGGGTTTCAGACCAACAGGGAATATCGTCTTATGTCTCTGATTTTTTTGAGAAATTTCATGAGGCTGATGCAATCACTGTTCATAATGACCTTCTTGATAATATTCCCAGAGTGTTGGAGGAGGAGGAGGACGTGGTAGGATTGGAGATTGTCCCGAGTGGGGATGAAATAAAACAAGCTGTTTGGGATTTAGATCCTGTAAGCTCTCCAGGTCTTGATGGGTTCCTAGGTAGTTTCTTCAGGCGATGTTGGGCTATTGTTGAGGGTGATTTTTGCAGGGCAGTGAAAAAATTCTTTGAGGAAGGGCGGCTTCCTAAAGGAATAAACAATTGCTTTATTTCCTTGATCCCCAAAGTTGAGGGTGCGGCCTCTCTAGATAGGTTTCGACCTATATGTATGGGGAATTTTTATTGCAAAGTGATATCAAAAATTCTATCTTCAAGATTACTTGTTGTTTTGCCTAAATTGGTTTCGGAAGAGCAAGGCGCTTTCCAGCAGGGTAAAATAATTTCAGCAAATATCAGCCTCACCTCAGAACTATCAAATTTGATGCATTCTTCGGTTAGGGGTGGTGGAATGGGGCTGAAGCTCGATGTTCAAAAGGCGTATGACTCTCTAGCTTGGGAATTCCTCTTTGCAGTTCTGTGCAAATTTGGGTTCTCCTCTAGGTGGATTTCTTGGATTCACAACCTTCTTCTATCCTCCAGAGTATCAATTTTGGTGAACGGTGGCCCGGTGGGGTTCTTTGGGGTTGGTAGAGGTCTCCGGCAAGGAGATCCTTTGTCTCCCTTTTTATTTATTCTGGCAGAAGAGGTTCTTTGTAGAGGTCTTAGAAGCATGGTAAAGAATGGTTTGATAAAATCTCTTCCTGGGCCTCGAGGTGTGTTAACTCCCTCCCATTTATTGTTTGCTGACGACATTTTCATTTTCATTAATGCATCTGCTCAGTTCGTCAAAAATCTTAAGGCCTTTCTTGATAAATATCAGGCATTCTCTAGCCAAATATTTAATCTAGAAAAAAGTAGTTTGTTCTTTGGAAAGGTTGCCCCTCACAGGAAACATTTTATAAGTAATTTTATGGGAATCCAATATGCAAGGCAGCCTACTAAATATTTAGGTGTGGAGCTCTTCAAGGGGAGAGTTAAACGGGACCACATGTTACCGCTGATGGATAAAATCAAGAAGAGGCTATCGGGATGGAAGGGTCGGCTTCTCTCCATGGCTGGTAGGGTGGAGCTGGTTAAATCAGTGATTTCAAGCATCCCAATTCATAATTTTGGGATTTATTGGTGGCCAGGAAGCTCAATAAAATTAGTAGAAAAGTGGATGCGAAACTTCATATGGTCTGGTGACATGGAGACAGGGAAGAAGATAGTGGTGAAGTGGGATGAGGTATGTAAACCTACCAGGGAAGGCGGTCTTGGCATTAGGAGGTTGCGAGACATTAATTTTGCATGCCTGTGCAAATTAGCATGGCAAATCAAACATGGAAATTCTCTAATGAGTGTTTTCTTTCGTGCCCGTTTTCTGAAGGTTGATGGTTCGCTGAAAACTACCTACCTTTCCTCTTCGATATGGCCTGGTCTTAAAAAGGTGTGGCGGTGGGTACAGTCTCATGAGCAATGGACTGTTAGGAATGGTCAGAGGATAAATTTTTGGAAAGATAGCTGGCTGGGAAAGAAGCCTATTGAGGAGTTGTATGGCCTGCAGTTAGATATCTTTGATTCGATGCAGGCAAAGGTTTCCGATTTCATTTGCCAAGATGAGTGGAATTTTCCCCAGGTGAGTTCTGAATTATTTCAAAACATCTTTGATCAGGCCAAGGATATCATAATTTCAGATCTGGATGATATTTGTCATTGGGAATTAAATTCATCTGGAGTTTTTACAATAAAATCGGCTTGGGAAAAAGTAAGACGGGAATCGCCAAAGGTGGGGTGGTATTCATTGATTTGGAATTCTCATCTCCAGCCTCGCCAATCGGTTTTTGGATGGAGAATGTTGAAAAACAAGCTAGCTACTGATGATAATGTGAAAAAGAGAGGGGTTCCATTGCCATCTCAGTGCACTCTCTGTGGCATAGCGGAAGAGTCTATAAATCATACCATGTATGAATGCTCTTTTGCAGATTTCATGTGGCAGAAATTTTGTTGCTGTTTTGGGTTTAGGTGGCCTGGATTTGAAGGAGTTGAAAGATTGATAGCTTGGTGGAAAGATCAGGCCAAGAAGACCATCTTTAAAGGGGTGTGGCTGAAGGGTTTTGTTTTAATCCCTTACTTTACTTGGTTGGAGAGGAATGGAAGAAAATTCGAAGGAACCTCAAAATCAAAAGAGCATTGTTTTGGCCAAGTGAAGAGCGAAATTAGCTGCCAAGAACTGGTTCATTCAGGGGCAGCCATCTCAATTTCGGATCTTGTCACTGCAAGAAGCTTGGGTATTTTAGGGGTGCGGAGAAGGCCTCGGGAAATCTTCAATATTTTATGGTGCCCTCCTAATCCAGGTTGGATAAAAATCAATTCGGATGGTTGCTCTATTGGTAATCCAGGGAAGTTTGGAGTAGGGGGAATCCTTCGCAATGAAAAGGCAGAGGTAGTGGCAAACTTCAGAAAATTTCTAGGAACTCGCACAAATTTCGAGGCTGAATTTCTAGCGCTTATGATAGGGATTGAATTAGCTAAGCAGCACAATGTGAAACGGCTATGGATAGAATGTGATTCAGTTGCAGTTGTGACTATTTTTCAGAAGAGGCAAAGTCCATGGATAGCTCGTCAAAGATGGATAAATTGTAATTCTTATTTGGAGGATGTGGAATGGAAAATAACCCATTGCTATAGGGAAGCAAATTCAGTGGCGGATTTTTTGTCAAAGTCAGCTGCTCGTTTTGAAGTGTCAGAGCCGATTTCAATTTGGCCAACTCTGGTCCAGATGGAATTAGACATGGATGCATCGGGTCGGCCTAGGTTCAGATTCACCTAGGAATTTTTCTTTTTCCAGATTTTTTGTTTTGGTGGAGTTGGGTTGTTGCGTAATTCTGCTGATGGCAATGCCGAAGGTGGAATTTCTGCTTCTCCCTCTCTTCTTATTGTGAGTGTTGGGTATTGCTCCCACCCTCATCTGATGTACTATATTTCTTTTTTCTTCTTTTTTTCCATTTAATATACATGACTTTTTTAGCGAAAAAAACTATAGCCACGGAGTCATATTCAATCCATAATTGTATTGTTCACAGTTCTTTAGTAGCTAACAACAAGATAATTACTTAAGAAATTAAAAAAATAATAATAAAGGGAATAAGATCCGCACATTGTTTGCGGACTCTTTCCCATTCTCTCACATAATGTGAGGGCCCAATGCATGAAGCAAATCCTGTGGCTGATTTCTTGGCAAAAACAGCAGCAAAATTCGAAGTTTCTTCTCCTATCCAATCCTGGCCTGCGCTGATTGCTATAGAGTTGGAAGTGGATGGTCAATCTCGGCCTAGATACCGCTTCTTTTAATGTATTCTGTTTTTTATTTCCAATTTTTGTGATTTGGTTTCTGTTGTGAGTTCTTTCTCTGCTGATGGCAATGCCGAAGGTGGAGTAGAATTTTCCAGATTCCAAATGTGTTATTGCTTTTGTATATTCTTTTTCCCCTTCTTTTAATACAATGAATTTTTAGCGAAAAAAGTGAGGGCCCAATGCATGTCTTTGTTTTATCTTTTCTTTTATATATTTTGAAAAAGTGTGATCCACAAAGATTAATACCTTTTTTTTTTAACCATTGTGGTGGTTGCGTGCAGATTCCTCCCACTCTTTCACTGTGGGAAATCCTCTCCCAGTAGCAAATTATTAAATAATGTTTCATTTTACACTAGTTAAATGATAAAACATTTAAAAATTCTAAAATTTAATTAATTATTACTTAAAAATGATAAATCTGTAAATAAATATAAATTAATAATAATTCACATTGTTGAAACATTAAGGATTAAGGGAAAGAGTCCATTACAAAGCCTTGTCTTTGTGGCCTAATAATTTTGGGTCATATGAAGTGCTAATTTGGTCAGACGGACCATTTGATAATTGTTTCCCATTTGAATTAGTCATATGTCAAGCTTTTTGAACCCAATTTCCATTGTATGGCCTAGGATGTTTGGACTTTTACTCTTTTATTTTCAGTGGCTGAATTGAAGTTGCCTAAAGTTGCAAAAGTTGAATTCTCAACCAATCAAGACTCAAATTTGATAGATGGATAGGTGGTGATTTGAAGAACTCTCAAGTCATCAGAGCCTTAAGGGAATTGCCATGTAAATAAAGTATCTAAGCAATCAAGAGAAATTTATCTAAGTGGACCAACTAAGAACTGTTGCCACATTAATTACGAGTTATATGAGAATTTTCCAATAGAAAAATCTTCTTCCTCCTTCCTTTTCATATGTTCTTCACACCCCTCATTCTTTCCTAAATGAAGCGTGTGGGATACGCTTTATGCTTAGCATACACTTAGCCTAAGTGAAGTGCTTGGATTGCACTTTCATGTTATCATTAAATTGCGCATTCATGTCCTTTTGGCAACAATGAATAAGGCCATAATGTCCATTCCATCGCTTGTATATTTAAGTGTGACTAAATCCTGGATATGGATGCATACAGTATTTAATGTATTTGAAAGTTGATTATATAATTATTTTCTTAGAAAAATAAGAACTAAGCAGATGCCACAAAATTTCAGATACAGCTACGTTCATGTTTCATTTAAGAATTTGAGGATGGAAATTTTGAGATGTGCTCAACATATAAAATAATGTTTATAATTCAATTAACATCTAATAAAATTAGAAAATAATAATCATTCAATAATTGGATTAAATAAATTAGAATAAAATATTTTCCTTTAGTTTCATCCCTGATGATGGCCCGTGTGTAACTATCAACTATCCAAAAAAAAAAAAAAAATTGTCAACTATCTACATGTATGCAACTCAAATTTAAAAAATCTCTCATAAAAAAATATATATCATTCTCTAACAAACTATACATTATTCATTACATATTATTATTATTATTATTATTATTATTATTATTATTATTATTTTGGTATACATTGTACCTAACTTCTTTTATTTGAACCTTGTCTTGTAGCAATACTATATATCTGTAGCACGAGAACTATCACGATTGGCTGGAGTATGTCAAGCTCCAATTACACAACATTTTGTTGAATCTAGTTTAGGTTCAACAACAATCAGGTGCTTCGATCAAGAAGATAGGTTTATGGACACAAACCTCAAGCTAGTGGATGGATATTTTCGGCCCAAATTTTATTTTTCTGGTGCAATAGAATGGTTATGCTTTCGCATGGATATATTAGCATCCATCACATATGCCGTCTTTTTGGTTTTCGTGATCTCAATGTCGAAGGAAGTACTTAGTCCTGGTAAACGTTGAACTTGAGATCTTATAAAATCATTATTTCAGGCACCCATGATGGTTATTTATACGAAAGCATATTTTTGAGTTTAATTTTTTCTTTTTTTTTTTTAATCTCTTGAAGGTGTTGTGAGTTTAGGAGTCACATACGGGCTTGGTTTTAGTATGCATGGGGTCATTTGGGATCTTTGCGGTCTTGAGAATAGCATCATATCTATTGAGAGAATATTGCAGTACACATCCATCCCTAGTGAATCCCCTTTGTTGGTGGAAGAAAACAAGCCAGGTCCTGAATGGCCATCACAAGGGAAAATTGATGTTATTAATCTACAAGTAATTTCCCTATTCTAGGTTCCTCGAAGTCTTTTATCTCCATATTTGTTTTCTCGTCTTGTGGAATGGATTCTTTAAATTCTAATATTTGTGGACATTCTTCTTGCTCTTATGAAATTCCGCTAAGCTTCATGATTTGATTGTTTAATATGAATGTAGGTCCGGTATGCCCCACATCTTCCTCTTGTCTTGCGAGGTCTCACATGTACGTTTCCTGATGGGATCAAGATTGGTATTGTTGGGCGAATAGGAAGTGGAAAATCAACTCTCGTACAAGCACTTTTCCACATGCTTGAGCCTACTGCTGGTCAGATTTGGATAGATGGTATCAACATTTTCAAGATTGGCCTTCATAATTTGCGGTCAAGATTGAGCATCATCCCCCAAGATCCAATAATGTTTGAAGGGAGTCTAAGAAATAATCTTGACCCACTTGAAGATTACACTGATGAACAGATCTGGGAGGTGGGTTTTTTTTCTCTTCCTCCATTTGATGAATAGTCTTCAATCATTGACAAACATAAGATAGACAAATTTTCTTCTAAATTGAGGATTTGCGCACAAAACAATCACATGCAATTGATTGGTTAGGACATATATCTCAAATTTCCTTTCTCGTGGTCATATTCTTTTTCTTTTATTTAATTTTTTCAATTATTTCATTGGATGGATTGGATCATCTTTGGGGCTAAGTTTGGCTTAATGTATTCTCTTAGTTGGGACCTAGGAAGTGCAATGTGTTTATTGCCTTGTTTTAGATTCCACTTGCAACCCCTTGCTTGTTCATTTCATCTTTTGCTTAGCTCATTTTTAATGATCAAATCTATGTCCGCTAAATCAAGCAAAGTCATAAGTTGACATTGGCCTTTCATTGTCATAGGTTTTAGATAAATGCCAACTTGGTGATGAAGTTAGAAAAAAGGAAGGGAAGTTGGATTCTCCAGGTTGGTTCTTCTTATATTCACTATATACCAAATTTGCCAATTTCCATTTATCGATGCACAATCCTTTCAAAATCAAATTATTATTGTACAATATATCTAACTTCTAGTGCAAAACAACCCGCAATCTCAACCCCTTTTTCCAAAAAAANCGTGAAGACCACACTTCCCCGCAGAAGAAATTTTCCCTATTGTGAAGAAGGTCGCCATGGAACAATTTGATAATGTTTAGCTCAATTCTATACTCTCACTGCTAGAAATGATATCAAGCTTCTCACCAGAACTTTCTTAGAAATAGAGGTTGAAAGGAACCCAACTAGGAATTGGTATCTCATATGAATGTGGTTTTCGGTAATTGTCTATTTTTCTTTTTGGTGTCCATGTATCTGTACTGTTTGTGTCATCTTCTCTGTTACATTATTTTCTTTTGTGGAATGTGGTTTTGGATTACTGTCTTTTTTTTCCTTTTGGGGGTCCATGTATATGGGCTGTTTGTGTCATCTTCTCTGTTACATCTTTTTTTTCTCTTGACTTCATCCAGTCAACCTAAAGCCACTGATTTACTTCTCCTCTCTCCCTTTTTTCTTTGGGTAAATTTTGACATTAATTATATCTTATAAAATCATGTAATCTTCTATTTGTTTCAATATTATTTCTTAATTATATCTTCAGGGGTGTTTAGTTCTCTTGATTGTTTTTGGTGAAAGTTAAATGATCCTCATTCAACCCTGATATAACCCGGTCTATGTGATTGTGGGGTCAGTATGAATCCGCTAGACTAATCAGGCCGAATACATGGATATCTGTTGGGTAATTGTACTACAATTTCTTACAAAAATATAACACATTGCAATACAAAGCTTTTGCAGTAGAAACTACTATGATGTTGTAGTATTGATCCTTGGCTGAAATGAGACGGGGACAAACTTCAAATAGATATTGAATCACCACCACAACAACTGAAGAAGCTTCGATCAGAATTGAGGTTGAGTCACACTTATAGTGCTGCCTTTAAGGTAATTGATGCCTTCTACTGCCAAGAGTTGTTCTGCATCTCTACCTCCAAGATAAAACAACCTTCCACTAGAAGATGAGACAGTTCTTCTAGTCCCTTCTAGGAGCAAAAAGCTACAGCACAGCAACCCCCTCTTACCTTACACAAGACTTAGAGAAAAAGGAGAAAGAGAAAGACTTGTATGGTTGCAAAGAGTAGAAATAGATAGAGTGTGAATGTGTGAATGTATGTCTCTGCAAGGTATTTGGTTAGGTTTATATAGACCCAAAACCAACCCTTGCACCATCTTGGAGTCCCCAAGAGTAACCTCCAACTAATGGTAAGTTAATTGAAAAATAATGTCATATGGACATGAATTGGGAATTAATTCAATAAATTGAATTAATCACAATCAATTCCTTAGCCCACCTCCCCACTCATGATAATAACCATGAATGAAATTTAGAGCTCTCATAGGGTGTTATTGACCATTTCCTAGCCCACCTCCCCACTCATGGTAGTGACCATGAATGGACTTTAGGGCACCCACATAGTGACATTGACCATTTACCTCCATTTGGCAATAACCTATGGCATGAATTAAGAATTAATTTCATAAATGAAATTAATCACAATCAATTCTCTTTGCCCCATCTCTCCACTCATGGTAATGGTCATAAATGGAATTTAGGGCACCCATAGGGTGTTATTGACCCTTTTCCACTACCTTGACCCTAAGGGTCCCACACCATTACAAGTCATAAAACACATAAAAGAAAAACCTCATTTTGAAACTTAATTATAATAAAACAAATATAAATTCTAACAATATCCGTTATTAGAAAGAAAAAAAAAATGAAAAGATTATTTCTTAAGATGCCAATAAAATGCATTTTGAAGTGTCAATACAAAAGATCTTAATGTAGGATATTGACACAAGTTTGCATTATGTTAGGGCGCTAAAATATCTTACAACAATTGCTCAACAAGAACAGATAAATTGACCAGGTTAACCTGGGATTTTAGGCAGAAAACAGAGAAAACTAAGGCATGAGTCTCTGTCTTCTGGTATTGTGAATTTGTGATGAGACATCACCCATCCAAAAATTGGCCTACCATATATCAATAGTTTTTTATCTGCTCTGGGTGGGACTGTGGGAGGACTGGTTTGGGTTATAAAAGCTCTTCAAGGGGCTGGCCTAGCTACTTCACAACAAAGCCTTCTTATTTCTTTCACTCATGGCTCAAATCCCTCCTTACAAAATATGTTCTGGACCCAAAAGCAACGAAGAAGAGGAAGAAGATGAGAAAATCTACAAGAGATACAGCGAAATTGCTGCAACTACACTTCCCACAACTGAAGGTTGGACGGGTAAACCAATGTACCAGTACCAAGGCTTTTGGTACAACTCTGGATTGCATGGTATTGGGCCATTGGCAGTTCAAGATCACTTCAAGGCAAGACCCAGTGACATTCTTCTTGCTAGCATCCCCAAGAGTGGAACGACTTGGCTGAAATCACTAGCCTTTGCTGTCATCAATCGCAAATCTAATCCTCCTTCAGCTCGGCAGCAGCACCCTTTGCACATATTCAACTCGCATGATCTCGTGCCAGGGCTGGAGTTGTTGCTATATAACAACAACTGGAATAGTAACCGAATTCCTAACCTTGATGTCCTTCCATCACCGTGATTGTTTAGCACACACATGCCTTACCCATCACTACCACAATCTGTAGCACTTTCAGGCTCCGGGATTATTTATATTTGTAGGAACACTAAGGATAACCAAGTATCTTGGTGGCATTTTATCAACAAAATAAGGACTGATGTTTCCTTGGAGCCAATGAAATTGAAAGATTTCTTTGAGTTGTTTTGCAAAGGGATGACTTCATGCGGGCCATTTTGGGATCATGTAATGGGTTATTGGAGAGAGAGCTTAGAGAGGCCTCAAAATATGCTATTCCTCAAGTACGGCGAGATAGTGGCTGAACCAGCTATTCACTTAAAAAGGGTTGCAGAGTTTATGGGATGTCCCTTGTCCTCAATTGAAGAGAAGGATTGGTTGATGAAATAATAAAGCTCGGCAGTTACGAGAATTTAAGCAATTTGGCAGTGAATAAAACTGAAAAAAATGCTTTTGGTCTTCCCAATAGTAGCTTCTTCAGGCAAGGTAATGTTGGAGATTCGGCAAATTACCTCTCACCTGAGATGTTGGAGCAGCTTGGCCGCATCACAGAGCAAAAATTTCATTGTTCGGGCTTAACGCTCTAAGTTAGTTACCTCGTATCTTGGTTTTTCTATGGTAGTTTACTGTAAGTTATTGCTTTGTTTTGTTGGCTTTGAGAGGAAGAAAGAATGATATTGGCGTTCTGTTCTCTCTCTCTCTCTCTCTCTCTCTCTCTCTCTCTCTCTCTCTCTCACTTTGTATCTTTTTCAAAATCTCTATGGTGCGTACCAACCCATCTCTGTCCGTGAATTTACTACTCTGGGAAGAAACGATTTTGTTGTTGCTGTTATCGTGGTATCTAGGCTCATTGCTGCTATTTACGAACAGGGGAAGGGTGTGAGCGATGGGACTGGTGCGTCCAGTCCATCGCACTACCCCCATCTAAAATCATGGCTTCTAGGCGATTCTCCTCTCTGCATTCTTTCCCTCCTTCACCTCTTCATTTTCCTCTCCTCCATCATCTACAAATCCACCCCATTGTTGGGTCCTCCACACAAAGTCAAGGGGAGGGCCAGCTCTTTCACACTTCACCACCACAAGACAAAAGAGGTGGCGATGGAGTCAAAAAAAATAATAAAAAAATAAAATAAAATAGGGAAGACACAAGCTGCCGCCAGTGACGACGGCCAAAAAACGATGAAAGGAGAAAGGGAGGGTGGGTGCCATATCCTTCTGCTAATCCATGCTACGTACCAAATACTGTAGAATTCGTTAATGCCATGTGCTAGGGTAGGATAGTATTAGTATATGTTATTTACATTTTTTCACACGAAGCATGCTAGTGAAATCATTCAACTATGGTCATATATGTGAGTTTAGGACTTTTAAATCTAGAGGAGAATATTCAAAATCTGAGCATCTGGTAGAAATAAGACCTTTTTTGCTTTTTGAACGAGATAAGTGCTAACACCTTCGACCCAACCCCGTAACCTCCCACGAACCTATTACCAGAAAGAACTTGACACAAACTTGTAAATATGGTAAAGACCATATATGAAGTCAAATTCGAGCTTGATCCCTAACTAGAATTAGGCTCCCCAATAGAATTCTAGGCACTTCAACCTAGGTGGCGATTATAAGAATCATGTTTTTCCTATCCCCCTCTATCGTCAAGAAGAGCCAAAAACAATGGTGAGAAGAAAAAGGATCTCGAGAAAGAGAGAGGGATCAACCTGAGAAGGAGAGAACTAGGGAACCTGATGAACTCAAAGGTCCCTCAGTTGCTATTCTCACATATTTGTATTTTGTTGGGATATCAATGGGAGAATTAGAATTCTACAAAACTGAGTCTACGAGGCTTCTTTGGCTCAAATAGGTTGTTTTCGACTTCATCATTTTATTTAGGGTAATTTACAATGCCACCCCTTGGAGAATGCTAGTATTATAGGAACATCTACTCTCTTTCACTAAATTAGACTCAGACCCCCTTCCGTCAATTATTGTTAACTGATGTTGTGAAATGACACTTTAGTCCTTATAAGTAAAACACCCTTATCTTATTATCCTAAAAATACCTCTCTTTACCTGTATACCATTTCATTCTCTCCTTCTATCCTTTTCTCCCTACCTGCATCTTCAAATTTGAATTATAATATCTCTACTCCACTTGTGAAGATAAGAGGAAAACCGAAAAGAGAATCATCAAATGTAATACCCCACCCCCTCAATAATTAGTTAAGAGCCACCTAAAGAGGAGGAAGGAAAAAGAAGGGAAGAGAAGAAGGAAAAGAGAGGGGAAAAAAGAGAGGAGTGAGGTGGACCCTCACCTCCCTCACTTTTTCGTTAAGAGACAAAAATAAAGAAAAAAGAAAAGGAAAAGGAGAAGAAGAAAAGAGAAGGGAAGGGGGGGAGGAAAGAGAGAGACAAAGGAAAGGAAGAGAGAGAGAGAGAGAGAGAGAGAGAGAGAGAGAGAGAGAGGGTGTTCGTACTCTCTGTAAGAAGGAGAAGAAGGAAAGAAAGATAGCAAGAAAGAAAGAAAGAAAGAAAGAAAGAAAGAAGGAAAGAATAGGAAGAAAAGAAGAGAGACAGAGGGAGAGAAAAACAGAGAGACCAAGAGAGGGAGATTGAAAGCCAGAAAAGGGTATGAGGAAGCAAAGAATGGAGAAGGTTTGTGTACATGTAACTGTACCTCAATGTAAGTGGAGCCTGTCATGATTCACCTATTATATATGTAGTTTTCTATAGTATATATATGTAAGTGGACTATGTTATGATTTTCATGTTTTGCATGAATTTTCTATAATACATGTATGTATTTTTTTGTGTGAAAATAGTAACGGTTTGCTAAAGTAATTTCTAACAAAGAAAATGGGAAGGATAATGGGGCCTTCTAATGTCCACCCTGCTGGAATGGGACAGTTAGGGGAGGACCACTAAGGGTTCCATCAATATCCTCTCTAATTGGATGTTAAGGAATGTCTTTGACAACTAGATGAAGTCTTAAAGCACTGTTCATGAAAGTATAAGGAAGTAAGAGAAAGTAAGAAAAAGTAAGAAAAAAATGAATGAGATAAAGGTCAATGAGAACAATAACACCTTGTGACTACCGTCCCTTTTCAGTAGGGGGTAATGTACTGGATGAGGTTTTGTAAGTTTGGAAGTGTCCTCCCTAGTGCTCTTGGTGACCAGAACAAGGAGTAGACACGACCTATAAGAAAGTAAGAAAGGAATCCTCCCAAGTGTTCCTGATGACCGGATACATGGAGTCAATTATGGTTTGTGATAGATAGCATTCTGCTTAGTGCTCCTGGTGACCGGATACATGGAGTAGTTCGTCTATCTATGAGTTAGCCGCATCATTCCTCCCCAATGTTGCAGAGACTGGGATACATGAGTAGAATATGATGCGAGGCTTGGCTGACCTCACTTTATTGTGCACATTCGGTAGTTCACTAATGGCTAGACTTGACTTAACAGTAAACTTATTTTCTATTTAACTGATGAGGTGATATGGAGAAGAGATTTAAACATGTTTTGAAAGATGTTTTTACGCATGTATGAGAAAGTTTAAAAAATTTTAAACTTATGAATTGTTGTACTAAGTGTGATCATGCCATGTTCCGTCTTACTGAGCTAATCCCCTTTAGCTCACCCCACTACAGTTTCATGTCTCATAGATCAGGTGTGGCTGGCATAGAGGAAAAGTCAATTGAGGAGATTTGGGGGAAATGCAATTGAGGAGATTTAACTGTATTTTATTGTAATTTATGATACAGCTACATGACTTGTATTATTGAGTTTTTGACAGACTATGTATATTTGGTGTAATTTTATTAGACTGTGTAGTGGAAGCGCGATGGGACCTGTGAATAGTATGGTGAATAGTGTGAATAGTAAGGCAAATAGTAGAGGTGGGCCTATGATTAATCGACCAAATTTTTGAGATTTTCAAGTTGATCGGTCGTTTTTATGCTGTTATTTATCGGTGGCCCACGAGGGCCTGCACCAATATCTCACCTGGATTTGGGGGCGTTACAAATGGTATCAAAGAGAGTTTTAGGTCGTTACAAATGGTATCAAAGCAAAACCCATAAAGAGTCCTACCTTGCCTCTTAAGAGCATAAATCACATCTGTAATGGTCATGATCTTCCTGCAAGCATGCACTGTGTAAGTAATTGCATCATGTATAATGCTCTCAAGGAAGATCTTAAGAACTCCTCGGGTTTCTTCATAGATCAATCCACTAATATGCTTGACACTTCCACGCTTCGCGAGACAACGAATTGCTTGGTTAGTGATGCCCTAAATATTATCTCTCAAATACCTTACAATGCCTCTTTGCCCCTCCCTTTCCCAATCCCTTCCCTCCTTTGATCTACCAAAACCAGCAAAACTACTGGAATACCCATCAAACAAAATCGATAAGACAACCTTAAAATTTTTGAAAAAATAAAATAAAATAAAATCTCCTAAGGAACGAAAGGAGATGAAAGCACAAGAAGAAGACAGATAAATGAAGGAAGGACGCACCTTGAAATGAATTTCTGAATGGTTTTCTCGCGGTGGGAAGCGAAATGAAGCTAAAGCTTCTGGTTATTTTCAACAGAGAGAAAAGGACTTGGTTTTTGGAGTTGAGTGAACAAACCCACCACGGCCATGTAATTTGTTGCAGAGAATTGATGGATGCAAAGTGAAGAAATGGAGGGAACACAAGGTGCTGCCATTTTCTCTGTATTTTCAATAACAAGAAATGGCAGCTGTATTTTCACAGCCGCCATACCCACCGTCGCTGGAAGGGTTGTGGTGAAATCGGTTTGAGACTACTAAGTAATGAGGGTAATTTCGGTTCTTCATTATTTTTAAGGGCAAAATGGTATATAGAAAGAAAAATGAATTGCTGATGTCAGCATTCTTGGTATATTTTGTAAGAATGACTGACGATAGGGGGTCTGAGTCTAATTTGGTGAAAAAGAGGGGGTGTTCCTATAATACTGACATTCTCTAGGGGGTGGCGCTGTAAATTACCATTTTATTTATTTAATTTTAATTAAATACTTATTGTAGTAAATGATATAGCTATATGTTAGTTATTTTCCATGCACATACTCCATTTTTTTTTTTTTTTTTTTTTTCCTCAAAAAACTTTTTTCACCGTTGTAATTTGAAATTTTTGTAAATAGTACTAAAAATTTTATTTTACACTGTTATGACACCAAAATAGATGTTTAAAAATTACTTTTTACTCTACAATGCCATTAAAATGAATTTTTAATCAAACTATAAAAACTGTCAATTCTGTTGGTCAACTCCGGCCCTCTGTAAGGGAAAATACCTTTTTTTTGGTTTCCGGCTCTTTTCCTCCCTCTCACCTGGTCTGCCTTGCAGGGGTGATAGAATTGAATGGTCTCCAAATATGGTCTGGCGACTATGGGGGGATGGGGAAAGCATGATTTTTGGAGTCGCCGTCTAGGAATTAGAGCCTAGAACCCTATGGTAGAGCCGAATTTCGATCAAGAGATCGAGCTCGAGTAGGGGGTTGGATTCCTATGAAAGGAAGGAACCTCCGAATTTGACTTCATATTTTGGTCTATTTCAGAGATAGGGGTCCATGTCAGGTTATGAGTGTGGGAAGGTGTTAAGCACCCACCTCGCCTGGAATTTTCGGTCTTTCTACCAGAGGCTTGGATTTCGAATATTCTCCCCGGAGAATTTTAACAGCCTAAGCTAGCATGGAAGTCTTATTATATGAAATAACGCCAACACATATACATAAACTTGCATGAAAGAATTGTAGGAAATTATTGAAATATCACAAGAAATATAGCTCTATATTAAAACCACACGAAATAATAAAATCTACATAAAAAAATAAAAAATGCAATTACCTTATCTACATACACTTATAATGCCCCATGACATAACAATTATGATCTTTATTTCATGTGAGGAACACATGCCATAACACATAAAATGATAAAACAGATTACATTTAATGTACAGATGCTAAAATTAATACATGAAATGACAACAATAAATCATTATTTTATGTAATAGACACATAAAATAATACATGCAGAGATGAGGTACATATTATACATGCAAATGGAATTACGATATAATATTTACATGACAATGACCGATGAAAACGGTGAAATTTTTTATAATTTCCTCGACTCAAGGGCAACGATTTAATTTTCTTCTCTCCTTTTTGGAGAAATTAAAAACTTCCAACACCTGGGTAAGAAAGTTTACAGGGCTTTTATGCTAGGGTGTGAACATGGGTTTCGATTTCTGGGAATTTGACAGGGCTTCCACACTATATTCTTAGAATTGGAATCAGCTGTGGCAATTTGGGCAGGGCTTCCGCGCCATATTCCTAGGGTCAGAATCAACTATGGTAATTTGGGTATTGGAATCAGCTGTGGAAATTTAGGCAGGGCTTCTGCGCCTTATTCCTAGGGTTGGAATCAAATGTAGAAATTTGGGCAGGGCTTCTGCGTCGTATTCCTAGGGTTGAAATCAGCTTTGGAAATTTAGGCAGGGCTTCCGCGGCGTATTCCTAGGGTCAGAATCAGCTGTGGAAATTTGGACAGGGCTTCCACGTTGTATTCCTAAGTTTGAAATCAGCTGTGGAAATTTGAACAGGGCTTTCACGCCATATTTCTAGAGTCAGAATCAGATGTGAAAATTTGGGCAGGACTTCCGTGCCATATTCCTAGGGTCAGATCGAAATCAACTGTGAAAATTTGGGCAGGGCGTCAGCACCGTAATGAAAATATTGAAATCAAATACAAAAGAACTTAAACAGAAGTTTCATAATAACCTGATATGGATGACGTGGACTTTCAAAGATAAGGCAGGACTCTGTCAACTTCAGTAAGCTCGGATTGGAATTTCTACAAACTCTCGTCTCTTCTTTCTCTCTCTCTCTCTCTTGTAAGGTCTCTGGAACATGGTTTTTTCTTCAGGGGTTCTTCTCCTTTTTTTTTCCTGGGTTTTCACATTGACCCAAGGTCACTATTTATGGAAGGAAGGAGGGATCCGTGTAAAGTTGCCACACAGGAGCTTGCAAAGGGAATTTAGGGGCTTGTAAGACCTTTACACATTCGTGTAAGCCTTACACAGATGTGTAAAGGCTTACACTCATCTGTGTAAGGCCTTCCCCCCCGTGTCACTCTTGTATGTCTCCAAAAATGTCGTGGCACCCCGTTATTCTTCCAGGTATGCCCATAGACTGGGCGGCTATCCCGTAGGCTGGGCGACAGTAGCCCTCGGTGAAAATCTTATCACGATAGTAGCCATAGGCTGGGCGACAAGTTTTGGATAGGGTTTGGTTTGGTTTGGTTTAGGGTTTGGTCTGGTTTAGGGTTTGGTTTGATTTGGTTTAGGAATTGGTCCGATTTAGGGTTTGGTTTGGTTTAGGGTTGGTTTGGTTTAGAGTTTGGTTTGATTTAGGGTTTGGTCTGGTTTAGGGTATAGGGTTTGATTTGGTTTAGGGTTTAGTTTGGTTTGGTTTAGGGTTTGGTTTGGTCTAGGATTTGGTTTGGTTTGGTTGAGGGTTTGGTCTGGTTTAGGGTTTGGTTTGGTTTGGTTTGGTTTAGGGTTTGGTTTGGTTTAGGTTTTGGTTTGGGTTGATTTGGTTTAACCTAGTTCAAAGTTCAGGTAGGCAATACGGCACATCTCGGTATTCGTTTTTCCTTACAGATATCAATGAGACCATATTTTAGAATGCTATCCAATGATATGGCGTCGTTTGAGCGAGCGCGAGAGAGAGAGAGAGGCAGATTTCACCAGTGATATGCGAGAGAGAGGCATATTTCACCGGCGATATAGCGTCGTTTGATCGTGAGAGAGAGGCATATTTCACTGGCGATATGTGAGAGAGAGAGGCAGATTTCACCAGTGATATGGCGTCATTTGAGCAAGAGAGAGAGGCAGAGAGAGAACATGAGGCATCATCTTCAAATGTCAAGGGAATAATGTTGGGTTTGGGGGAAAAACAGGTCCACAAGTCTGTTTCCAGAAACGATGAAACGAGTTCTACATGTTTTGTCGTTTCTGTTTCTTGAACCAAAATAGATATAAATTTCTATTTTTGTTTCTATAATTAGGTGAAACAGAACAGTTTTGTCAAACGCTTTAACGTTATCAAACAAGCCTTAAGTCCTCATATTTTGTTACCCCTTTGGATTCGCCCACTTGAGTTAAGTTTAGTAAGACCAGAAACTCAGGAAAGCACATGTTTTGTTTGGTCAGCCACTTGGCTGTATCTAGACCTTTGTTTTGGCTGGTAGGCCCCACACAATAATATTTAGGAAGTGTTTTATGTAGGAGAGTATTACTACACATGCCTGAAGACTAATGAGAGCACATGAAGTATCAATAGATGCATCATTTTCTATTTCATTGTGGCAGGTCCAACATTCCATCCAACCGTATCTGGGCATGCATCATTTCCTATTTCATTGTGGCAGGTCCAACATTTCATCCAAACATATCTGGGCGTGAGGACCACATTCCCCCACAGAAGAAATTCTCCCTATTGTGAAGAAGGTCGCCATGGAACAAATTGATAATGTCTAGCTCAATTCTATGCTCTCACTGCTAGAAATGATATCAAGCTTCTCATCTGAACTTTCTTAAGAAGTAGAGGTTGAAAGGAACCCAACTAGGAATTGGTATCTCATACGAATGTGGTTTTCGATAACTGTCTATTTTTCTTTTTGGTGTCCATGTATTTGTACTGTTTGTGTCATCTTCTCCGTTACATTATTTTCTTTTGTGTAATGTGGTTTTGGATTACTGTCTTTTTCCTTTTCGGTGTTCGTGTATATGGGTTGTTTGTGTCATCTTCTCTGTTGCATTATTATTATTTTTTCTTGACTTCATCCATGTCAAGCTAAAGCCACTGATTTACTTCTCCTCTCCCCCTTTTTCCTTTGGGTATATTTTGACATTAATTATATCTTATAAAATCATGTAATCTTCTATTTGTTTCAATATTATTTCTTAATTATTTCTTCAGGGGTGTTTAGTTCTCTTGACTGTTTTTGGTGAAAGTTGAATGATCCTCATTCAACCCTGATATGACCCAATTTATGGGGTATGAACCTGCTAGACTAATCAGGCCGAATACCTGGATACCCGCTATTAGAAAAAAAAAAAAAAAAAAAGATTATTTCTTAAGATGCCAATAAAATGCATTTTGAAGTGTCAATACAAAAGATCTTAATGTAGGATATTGAAACAAGTTTGCTTTATGTTAGGGCGCTAAAATATCATGTAATTTCAATTTTACAATAACAATTGCTCAACAAGAACAGATTAATTGACAAGGTATTGCATTGCCAGGTTAACTTGGGATTTTAGGCAGAAAACAGAGAAAATTAAGGCATGAGTCTCTGTCTTCTGGAATTGTGATGAGACATCACCCATGCAAGAATTGGCCTACCATATATCAAGTTGTTTATCTGCTCTGGGTGGGACTGTGGGAGTTGGAATATTTTTCCACCCTTAATTTCTCATGCCATTATTTCTCTAAGTGGACTGGTTTGGGTTATAAAAGCTCTCCAAGGGGCTGGCCTAGCTACCTCACAACAAAGCCTTCTTCTTTCTTTCACTCATGGCTCAAATCCCTCCTTACAAAATATGTTTTGTACTCAAAAGCAAAGAAGAAGAGGAAGAAGATGAGAAAATCTACAAGAGATGCAGCGAAATTGCTGCAGCTACACTTCCCACAACTGAAGGTTGGACGGGTAAACCAATGTTCCAGTACCAAGGCGTTTGGTACAACTCTGGATTGCATGGTATTGGGCCATTGGCAGTTCAAGATCACTTCAAGGCAAGACCCAGTGACATTCTTCTTGCCAGCATCCCCAAGAGTGGAACAACTTGGCTGAAATCACTAGCCTTTGCTGTCATCAGTCGCAAATCTAATCCTCCTTCAGCTCAGCAGCAGCACCCTTTGCACATATTCAACTCGCATGATCTCGTGCCAGGGCTGGAGACGTTGCTATATAACAACTTGTTGAATGGTAATCGAATTCCTAACCTCGATGTCCTTCCATCACCGCGATTGTTTAGCACACACATGCCTTACCCATCACTACCACAATCTGTAGCACTTTCAGGCTCTCGGATTATTTATATTTGTAGGAACACTAAGGATAACCTAGTATCTTGGTGGCATTTTCTCAACAAAATAAGGACTGATCTTTCCTTGGAGCCTATGAAATTGGAAGATTTCTTTGAGTTGTTTTGCAAAGGGATGACTGCATTCGGGCCATTTTGGGATCATGTAATGGGTTATTGGAGAGAGAGCTTAGAGAGGCCTCAAAATATGCTATTCCTCAAGTACGACGAGATGGTGGCTGAACCAGCTATTCACTTAAAAAGGATTGCAGAGTTTATGGGATGTCCCTTCTCCTCAGTGGAAGAGAAGGAAGGATTGGTTGATGAAATAATAAAGCTCTGCAGTTACGAGAATTTAAGCAATTTGGCAGTGAATAAAACAGAAAAAAATGCTTCTGGTCTTCCGAATAGTAGCTACTTCAGGCAAGGTAATGTTGGAGATTCGGCAAATTACCTCTCACCTGAGATGTTGGAGCAGCTTGACCGCATCACAGAGCAAAAATTTCAAGGTTCGGGCTTAAAGCTCTAAGTTAGTTACCTCGTATCATGGTTTTTCAATGGTTACCTTTACTGTAAGTTATTGCTCTGTTCTGTTGGCTTTGAGAGGAAGAAAGAATGATATTGGCGTTCTGTTCTCTCTCTCTCTCTCTCTCTCTCTCTCTCTCACTTTGTATCTTTTTCAAAATCTGTGTAGTGTGTACCAACCCATCTCTGTCCATGAATTTACCACTCTGGGAAGAAACGATTTTGTTGTCGCAGTTATCGTGGTATCTGGGCTTATTGCTGCTATTTGCGAGCAGGGGAAGGAAGGTGTGAACGATAGGACTGGTGCGTCCAGTCCATCGCACTACCGCCATCTAAAATCATGGCTTCTAGGCTATTCTTCTCTCTCCATTATTTCCCTCCTTCACCTCTTCATTTTCCTCTCCTCCATCATCAACAAATCCACCCCATTGTTGGGTCCTCCACACAAAGTCAAGGGGAGGGCTAGCTCTTTCACACTTCACCACCACAAGACAAAAGAGGTGGCGATGGAGTCAAAAAAATAATAAAAAAATAAAATAAAATAGAGAAGACACAAGCTCCCGCCAGTGAACGACAGCCAAAAAAGAAGAAAGCAGAAAGGGAGGGTGGGTGCCATATCCTTCTGCTGTTAAAATTCTCCCTTTTAACAGCCTAAGCAAGCATGAAAGTGTAATTACATAAAATAAGGCCAACACATATACATAAACTTGCATGAAAGAATTGCTGGAAATTATTGAAATATCACATGAAATATAACTCTATATTAAAACCACATGAAATAATAAAATCTGCATAAAATAATAGAAAATGCAATTACCTTATCTACATACACGTATAATGCCCCATGACATGACAATTATGATCTTTATTTCATGTGAGGAACACATGCGATAACACATAAAATGATAAAACAGATTACATTTAATGTACAGATGCTAAAATTAATACATGAAATGACAACAATAAATGATTATTTTATGCAATAGACACATAAAATAATACATGCAGAGATGAAGTACGTTTTATACATGGAAATGGAATTACGATATAATATTTACATGACAATGACCGATTAAAATGGCAAAATTTTCGATAATTTTCCTCAACTCAGGGGCAACGATTTAATTTTCTTCTCTCTTTCTTGGAGAAATTAAAAACTTCCAATACCTGGGTAAGAAAGTTGACAGGGCTTCTATGCTAGGGTGTGAACATGGGCTCTAGTTTCTAGGAATTTGAGGAGGGTCTCCACATTATATTTCTAGAATCGGAATCAGCTGTGATAATTTGGGCAGGGCTTCCACGTCGTATTCCTAGGGTCGAAATCAACTGTGGAAATTTGGGTGTTGAAATCAACTGTGGAGATTTGGGCAGGGCTTCTGCACCGTATTCCTAGGATCGAAATTAGCTATAAAAATTTGGGTAGGACTTCCACGTTGTATTCCTAAGTTTAGAATCAGCTATGGAAATTTGGATAGAGCTTTCACACCATATATCTAGGGTCAAAATCAGATGTGAAAATTTGGGTTAGGCTTTCGCTCCGTAATCCTAGGGTCAGGTCGAAATCAGCTCTAAAAATTTGGGCAAGGCGTCCACGTCGTAATGAAAATATTGAAATCAAATACAAAAGAACTTAAACAGAAGTTTCATAATAACCTGATATGGACGACGTGGACTTTCGAAAATAGGGCAAGACTCCGTCAACTTTAGTAAGCACGACTTAGAATTTCTACAAACTCTCGTCTCTTCTCTCTCTCTCTCTCTCTCTCTCTCTCTCTCTCTCTCTCTCTCTCTCTCTCTCTCTCTCTTTTGTAAGGTCTCTAGAATAGGGTTTTTTCTTCAAGGTTTCTTCTCCTTTTTTTTTTTCGAGGTTTTCACAGTGACCCGAGGTCACTATTTATAAAAGGAAGGAGGGATCCATGTAAAGCTGCCACACAAGAGTTTGTAAAGGAAATTTAGGGGCATGTAAGGCCTTTACACATCCATGTAAGGTCTTACAAGGGATGTGTAAAGGCTTACACTCATCCGTGTAAGGCCTTCCCCCCCGTGTCACTCTGGTATGTCTCCAAAAATGTCGTGGCACCCCATTATTCTTTCAGGTGTGTCCGTAGACTAGGTGACTATCCTGTAGGCTGGGCGGCAGTAGCCCTCAGTGGAAATCTTAACACAGCAGTAGCCATAGGATGGGCGGCAAGTTTTGAATAGGGTTTGGTTTGGTTTAGGGTTCGATTTGGGTTAGGGTTTGGTTTGGTTTAGGGTTTTGGTCTGGTTTAGGGTTTGGTTTGGTTTAGGGTTTGGTTTGGTTTGCTTTGGTCTGGTTTAGGATTTGGTCTAGTTCAGGGTTTGGTCTGGTTTAGGGTTTGCTTTGATTTGGTTTAGGGATTGGTCCAATTTAGGGTTTGGTTTGGTTTAGGATTTCATTTGGGTTAACGTTTGGTCTGGTTTAGGGTTTAGGGTTCGGTCTGGTTTAGGTTTGGTTTGGTTTAGGGTTTGGTCTAGTTTAGGGTTTAGTCGGTTTGGTCAGTTTGGTTTGGTTTAAGGCTTGGTGTGGTCCAGGGTTTGGTTTCGTTTAGGGTTTGGTTTGGTTTAGGTTTTGGTATGGTTTAGGGTTTGGTTTGGTTTAGGTTTTAGTCTAGTTTAGGGTTTGGTTTGGTTTGGTTTAGGGTTTGATCTGGTTTAGGGTTTGGTTTGGTTTGGTTTGGTTTAGGGTTTGGTCTGGGTTAGGGTTTGGTCTGGTTTAGGGTTTGGTCTCATTTAGGGTTTGGTCTAGTTTAGGATTTGGTTTGGTTTGGTTTAGGATTTGGTCTAGTTTAGGGTTTGGTATGGTTTTGGGTTTGGTTTAGGATTTGGTCTAGTTTAGGGTTTGGTTTTGTTTAGGGTTTGGTCTGGGTTTAGGGTTTGGTTTGGGTTGATTTGGTTTAACCTAGTTCAAAGTTCAGGTAGGCAATACAACACATCTTGGTATCTGTTTTTTCCTTATAAGATATCAATGGGATCGTATTTCTGAATGCTATCCAATGATATCGCATTGTTTGAGCAAGAGAGAGAGAGAGAGAGAGAGAGAGAGAGAGAGAGAGAGAGAGAGAGAGAGAGGCAGATTTCACCTGAGATATGGCATCGTTTGAGCAAGAGAGAGGGCAGAGACAGAATATGAGGCATCGTCTTCAATTGTCGAGGGAATAATGTTGGGTTTGGGGAAAAAAAAGGTCCACAAGTCTGTTTCCAGAAATGATGAAACGGTTCTACTTGTTCCGTCGTTTCTGTTTCTTGAATCAGAAATAGATATAAATTTTATTTTTGTTTATGTAATTAGGTGAAATGGAACAGTTTTGTCAAATGCTTAATCTGTATCAAACGGGCCCTAAGTCCTCATATTCTGTTACCCCTTTGGATTGGCCCACTTGAATTAAGTTCAGTAAGACCAGAAACTCAAGAAAGCACATGTTTTGTTTGGTCAGCCACTTGGTTGTATCTAGACCTTTGTTTTGGCTGGTAGGCCCCACATAATAATATTCGGGAAGTGTTTTATGTAGGAGAGTGTATTACTACACGTGCCTGAAGACCAATGAGAGCAAATGAAGTATCAATAGAGGCATCATTTCCTATTTCATTGTGGCAGGTCCAACATTTCATCCCAACGTATCTGGGCGTGAGGACCACACTTCCCCACAGAAGAAATTCTCCCTATTGTGAAGAAGGTCACCATGGAACAACTTGATAATGTTTAGCTCAATTCTATGCTCTCACTGCTAGAAATGATATCAAGCTTCTCATTTGAACTTTCTTAAGAAATAGAGGTTGAAAGGAACCCAACTACGAATTGGTATCTCATATGAATGTGGTTTTCGATAACTGTCTATTTTGCTTTTTGGGGTCCATGTATCTGTACTGTTTGTGTCATCTTCTCTGTTACATTATTTTCTTTTGTGGAATGTGGCTTTGGATTACTGTCTTTTTTTCCTTTTGGGGTCCATGGATGTGGGCTGTTTGTGTCATCTTCTCTGTTACATTATTATTTTTTTCTCTTGACTTCATCCAAATCAAGCTAAAGCCACTGATTTACTTCCCCTCTCCCCCTTTTTCCTTTGGGTAAATTTTGACATCAATTATATCTTATAAAATCATGTAATCTTCTATTTGTTTCAATATTATTTCTTAATTATTTCTTTAGGGGTGTTTAGTTCTCTTGACTGTTTTCAGTGAAAGTTGAATGGTTCTCATTCAATCCTGATATGACCCAGTTTATGTGGTTGTGGGGTCAGTATGACCCCGCTAAACTAATCAAGCCGAATACCTGGATATCCGTTATTAGAAAAAAAAAAAAAAAAAGATTATTTCTTAAGATGCCAATAAAATGCATTTTGAAGTGTCAATACAAAAGATCTTAATGTAGGATATTGGCACAAGTTTGCTTTATGTTAGGGCGCTAAAATATCATGTAATTTCAATTTTACAATAACAATTGCTCAACAAGAACAGATTAATTGACAAGGTATTGCATTGTCAGGTTAACTTGGGATTTTAGGCAGAAAACAGAGAAAATTAAGGCATGAGTCTCTGTCTTCTGGAATTGTGATGAGACATCACCCATGCAAGAATTGGCCTACCATATATCAAGTTGTCTATCTGCTCTGGGTGGGACTGTGGGAGTTGGAATATTTTTCCACCCTTAATTTCTCATGCCATTATGTCTCCAAGTGGACTGGTTTGGGTTATAAAAGCTCTTCAAGGGGCTGGCCTAGCTACCTCACAACAAAGTGTTCTTCTTTCTTTCACTCATGGCTCAAATCCCTCCTTACAAAATATGTTTTGTACCCAAAAGCAAAGAAGAAGAGGAAGAAGATGAGAAAATCTACAAGAGATACAGCGAAATTGCTGCAGCTACACTTCCCACAACTGAAGGTTGGACGGGTAAACCAATGTACCAGTACCAAGGCTTTTGGTACAACTCTGGATTGCATGGTATTGGGCCATTGGCAGTTCAAGATCACTTCAAGGCAAGACCCAGTGACATTCTTCTTGCTAGCATCCCCAAGAGTGGCACAACTTGGCTGAAATCACTGGCCTTCGCTGTCATCAATCGCAAATCTAATCCTCCTTCAGCTCAGCAGCAGCACCCTTTGCACATATTCAACTCGCATGATCTCGTGCCAGGGCTGGAGTGGTTGCTATATAACAACAACTTGAATGGTAACCGAATTCCTAACCTTGATGTCCTTCCATCGCCGCGATTGTTTAGCACACACATGCCTTACCCATCACTACCACAATCTGTAGCACTTTCAGGTTCTCGGATTGTTTATATTTGTCGGAACACCAAGGATACTCTGGTATCATGGTGGCATTTTAACAACAAGATGAGATCGAATATATCCTTAGACGCTATGGAATTGGAAGAAGCCTTGCACTGGTTTTGCAAAGGGATGTCTTCATTTGGGCCATTCTGGGAACATGTATTGGGTTATTGGAAAGCGAGCTTAGAAAGGCCTCAAAATGTGCTATTCCTTAAGTACGATGAGATGGTGGTTGAACCAGTTCTTCACCTGAAAAAGATTGCAGAGTTTATGGGGTGTTCCTTCTCTCCAATTGAAGAGAAGGAAGGATTGGTTGATGAAATAATAAAGCTTTGCAGTTTCGAGAATTTAAGCAATTTGGCAGTGAATAAAACTGAAAAAAATGCTTCTGGTCTTCCCAATAGTAGCTTCTTCAGGCAAGGTAAAGTTGGAGATTCGTCAAATTACCTCTCACCTGAGATGTTGGAGCAGCTTGACCGCATCACAGAGCAAAAATTTCATGGTTCGGGCTTAAAGCTCTAAGTTAGTTACCTCGTATCTTGGTTTTTCTATGGTAGCCTTTACCGTAAGTTTTTGCTCTGTTTTGTTGGCTTTGAGTGGAAGAAAGAATGATATTGGCGCTCTGTTCTCTCTCTCTCTCTCTCTCTCACTTTGTATCTTTTTCAAAATCTGTGTAGTGTGTACCAACCCATCTCTGTCCATGAATTTACTACTCTGGGAAGAAACGATTTTGTTGTTGCTGTTATCGTGGTATCTGGGCTCATTGCTGCTATTTGCGAACAGGGGAAGGAAGGTGTGAACGATGGGACTGGTGCGTCCAGTCCATCGCACTACCCCCATCTAAAATCATGGCTTCTAGGCTATTCTCCTCTCTGCATTCTTTCCCTCCTTCACCTCTTCATTTTCCTCTCCTCCATTTACAAATCCACCCCATGGTTGGGTCCTCCACACAAAGTCAAGGGGAGGGCCAGCTCTTTCACACATCACCACCACAAGACAAAAGAGGTGGCAAATGGAGTTAAAAAAATAATAAAAAAATAAAATAAAATAGAGAAGACACAAGCCGCCGCCAGTGACGACGGCCAAAAAGAGAAGAGAGGAAAAAGGGAGGGTGGGTGCCATATCCTTCTGCTAATCCATGCTACGTACCAAATAACGAGTCGGCTAACATCTGTGACTATGGGCAGTTCTCAGTTCCTCGATCACAATCGCGGCATTGAAGAATGCCGGGTCTCGTTCATCGGCTAAATCAGCCAATACCTTATGAAAAAGATGGTAACGACCTAATTTGGACCTAGGTGAGAGGATTTAAGGCTGTGTGAGGTCGCTAAGCGGAGAAAAAAAAAACAAAAATTGTATTATGTTTTTTGAATTAATAAACTCTTATTGTGTTTGGTATGTTTTGAAACCAGAAAAATATTTTTTTTTCAAATGTAAAATTATGGTGAAGTTTTCTTTTGCTGTCAAAAAAAAAAGTCTTATCTAAGACACAAGAAAATAAAAAAATAAAAAATTCTATTTTTTGCTTTTATTGGTAACCAAACATACATAATTTTTTATTTCCTTACCATTTGATTTCTTTTATTTTCTTCTTTTGGCTACCAAACACGGCCTACGAGAATAGTTTTGGAGAAAATCTTCTTCCACCTTAATCAACCACCCATTAGACTTACTTGATTTGTCTCAATCCTAATTCCTAACTAGGGTGTCAATTTTAGGCTCTCATCAGTAGGCCCGATTCAGCCCGATACATTTATGGCCCGATCTGGATTGGTCCGATTAACAAATGTGTTGGGCTTGAGCCCAATAACTTTATAAATAGCTAGTACACAGTGCAACTTTGTAGCCCGATGGACAACCAATCTGCCCAACACATTTATAAACCCGATCTGAAATGACTCCTTTAAGCTTGACCTAGCCCAACCTCTTTAATACTATTTGAAATTCTCATTTTGCTTCCAATAAAATTGAAGAGTAAAGCAAAAGTCCAAGTGGGTTTGCTCCAATTTTCAAGATGAACAAGAGATCGATCGGTGAACAAACGTCTTTAACAATAGAAAATTAAATTTTAAAATGAAATTTATGTAACTATGGTGGTAAATTAATGGTGGGTTTGTAGGATATGGTTGAAGCAGAATTGTGCTTTCAATGGAATAAACTTTTCAACTTGAGTACTTCGACTATTGCATCAATATTAGGAAGGTCCGTTTAGACCCGTTAAATGTTCGTTAGGGATAAACATGTCCGTACCCTAGCTAAGACCCATTTATGGTAGCTCGATTCTAGCCTGAGACCAACCGCCCTGATTATAAACCGAATAATGTCTACCTTTGCTAAACCCATTTAGCTAAACCGGGGTTCATGGTGGTGCCTAAAATTTGACCGAGAAAAATTAGGCATGACCAAGACCGGCCCATCCTGATAAATCCCTCTTCCATTCTAATTCATTGTCGTCATCTTGTTTTGAAAAAATATCTACTGTATGCTAATGAATAACAACATTCACTTAAAATGGGAAAAGACTGTTTTAACCATGTTATGTCCCTCACTATGTGAACCCTAGAAGACCGCCGACCTGCTCTAACCGTCAACCTACCTCTTACCGCCAACCTACTTAAGATTGGAAAAGACTGTTTTGAAAAAATATCTACTCTATCCTAATAATGTAGAATTCATTAATGCCATGTGTTAGGATAGGATAGCATAAATATATGTTTTTTTTTTTTTTTCACATGAAGCATGCTAGGGTAATCATTCAACTATAGTCATATATGTGAGTTTAGGACTTTTAAATCTAAAGGAGAATATTCAAAATCTAAGCATCTGGTATAGAAATAAGACATTTTTTTATTCTTTTTTGTAACTTGCCATGAACCTATTACTAAAAAGAACTTGACACAAACCTGTACCTATGCTAAATACCATATATAAAGTTAAATTCAAGCTTGATCCCTAACCGGAATTGGGCTCCCCATCAAAGTTCTAGGCCCTTCAACCTAGGAGGCAACTATAAGAATCATGTTTTTCCTATCCCCCTCTATCGTCAATAAGAGCCAACAACAATGGTGAGAAAAAAAAAATATAATACCCCTCGAGAAAGAGAGAGGGATCAACCCGAGAAAGAGAGAACTGGGGACCCCGATGAACTCAAAGGTCCCTCAATTGCTATTCTCACATATTTGTATTTCGTTGGGATACCAATGGGAGCGTTAGAATTCTACAAAACTGAGTCTACGAGGCTTCTGTGGCCAAAATAGATTGTTTTCTCCTTCATCATTTTCTTTATTTATTTAATTTATTTTACTTAAATACTTACTGTAGTAAATGATATAGCTATATATATGTTAGTTATTTTCCATGCACATACTCCATTTTTTTTTTATCTGTTCTCAAAATCCCTTTTTACACCGTTGTAATGTTGAAATTTCTGTAAATAGTGTTAAAGTATTTTATTTTACACGGTTATGAAACCAAAATAGATGTTTAAAAATGATTTTTTTACGCTACAATGCCATTAAAATGAATTTTTAATTAAAATATAAAAACTGTCGATTCTATTGGTCAATTCCGACCCTCAAAATGGAATATTTTCTGTAGGAATCTGATAGACACTAGTTAATGTCATCAGTCTCCAAGCTTAATTAAATGGTTGAAATGAAAGTGGTTTTGCCCTGTTGGGCTCTTGTGTATTTCATTCATTCTTTTTTTTAATAAATTTCTTGATAATTTTAAGTAAAACAAAACAATAAAGTGGCTTTGCTCAAAAGCCGACATGATTGATTATTCTTGCTATGATTTCAAAGAAAAAGTCAGATCAACCCTAATACTCATCCATCAATCTAAAATAACTTTAGCGTGCAGTTTATCTCCAATGTGAAAATTTTCATCACTTGGATGAGTCACTTGGATGGCCGCCTTGTTTACAATTTAAATGATCGTAGAGACTTTATGATCCTCAATTTTCTTCACCATGTGAAGAGATTTTATGATCTAATCTGTGTTTTTTGCATGTTTTCCATGGACAAATGAGCTTAAGAATTTTATAATAAAGATACTCCACACAACCTTCACCTATAATCCATAATCCATTGCATAAGCCAAGGCCAAGCTAGCATAGGGTAGGTTGTGTCTTTTTTCTCCACAATAATCATTTTTTATTAAATAATATAGAAAATAATAGTTTGATTAGTGTGATCTGCTAAAAAAAACTATGTAACATAGGGAGATGCTAGGTGTTGAAATTTGTAACAAAGTAACTAAGAAATAGACTTATTCTAAATGGTTCACTATACGGAATTGTGATATCACTTTACTATGGAAGAGTTTGTTACAATCTCAATCTTGTGGATTGAAATTAATAATGTTTCTTACACACTTCTTAAGGTTCATGACATGTAACTTGGTAGGTGGCAGTCAGTGGGAGGTCCATGATAGGGCCATATGCCTACTTTCTACTTGAACAAATGTTTCCCATGATTTGCACCACATTGTTTGCATGCAAGCATGTGAGCAATCTATCTCCCAATTATTTTTTTCTTTTTGGTAGGTAGGGAGATGAAGTAGATAAGAACAGGAGGTTCGAACTTGAGACTTACTCGTAACCGTGAATTTTTGACACATCATAATTCATCAACTATGCTTGACAACATTTGTTATCTATCTCCCAATAATTCAGAGTATGAAAAATCTCCCTCTTCCGTAGTTATTCTTATTCACATCATCAATCTGTTCCTCCAATAATGTTCCTCCATTATGGTCCAACCCTAGCTCCTCCTCCTCTATATAAGGAGGCAGCAGAGAGGCTTAAGTTCCACACTAAAGCATCAAAGCAGTAATGGATATGGGAATGGTTGCTGTTTTTGTTTCTCTCTCACTACTGCCTCTAGTTGTTCCTGGGTTAGCCCAGATCTGTTTCAACTTCGACGAATTCGTCACCCCCTCACCATCCCCTTCGCCCTCACCCTCGCCCTCGCCCTCACCCTCGCCCTCAGTGGGGCAAATGCTGAACAATATGTTCAAAGCCAAGGCAAAGTATGGCCTTCCTGACTCTGTCGATTGGACGAAGAGCGGGGCCGTCACCAGTGTCAAGGACCAAGGGACATGTGGTAAGTAGTATCTTTCCCATGTCCGGTTGCGTTTTCCATGTCACACGCATATATATATATATATATATATATATGGTGGGCTGTGAAAAGACGTCACTGCCCCTGACAGTCAGCCCACCCCCCATGTGTTTGGGTCAGAAAAAAATCGTCTGCAATTCCCATCTCGTACAATTCCGTGCAATACCCCCTTCAAGGGGTGACACGTGTATTGATACCAATGCAATGGTCCATATCTGATTTAAATTTGATATCAATACACGTGTCACCCCCTAAAGGGGGTATTGCACGGAATTGTACAAGATCGGAATTGCAGACGATTTCAACCCGTTTGGGTCTGAGTGTGGGAGAACACAAGCAAAGTTAACTTGTCACGGCCTAACATAATCCTTATAATTATTATATGTATGATTATATGAAATCACATTCCAGATTATCAGATAAAAATGAAATTAATATCCATATATTTGTTTTTCCATGAATTAATTATTACAGAAAGTGGGTGGGCTTTCTCGGCAGTGGCTGCCGTTGAGGGCATAAACCATATCGTGACGAATACACAACTACTGAATCTTTCAGCGCAACAGCTGGTGGATTGCGACAAAAGCAGCAAAGCTTGTTGTGGAGGGAGCTATATTACTGCTTTTGCCAAAATCCTGGAAATGAACGGGATAACCACAGAGGATCACTATTACTACAGAGACGCGACTTCGATCTGTACCAACGACGACAATCGGACTTGTCATCACAATTTGGTACCTCAATTACTTTAGATGCCCTTTTTTTTCCCCTCTTTTTTTTTTTTTTTATTAATATGATAGTAGTTAGGGGATGATGATTTTATCATTTTTATGCAGGTGGTTGATCCTTTGGTAACAATTGATGCCATGTGGTGCGTAGATCCAAATGACGAGACTGCCTTGAAGGAAGCTGTTGCTCGCCAACCTATATCCGTGACCATTGATATTGGTGAAGATTTCAAAAACTACCAAGGGGTATGTAATAGTAATACCATCTAAATCTAAATCTAAATCTAAATCTAAAGTACCAAAAATAAAAAGAGAAAAAAAATAACCCGTGGGTGCTGGGAATTTTAATAGTCGACTAGTTGCGTCTGGGTGTGAAAACCCTAGACTAGCAGTGTCAATCCTAGGCATGTACGCATCAATTTGACTAACCAGACTCGATCGTTTAAAGATTGGCCCAATCTACACTAATTACTAAATATGTCGAGCATAGGCCTGACCCGTTTATAAATAAGGAGTACGTGGTGCAAGGGGTAAGCCTAACGTGTGCCTTATCGTCCCGTCCCATTAAAAAGCCTAACTTGGCTGGACACATTTAACTTGACAGTTTATATATATATATATATATATCTATATATGTATGTATATGTATATTTTGATTTTTTTTTTGATGGGATAAGGTATTTATTGATATTTTTTTATCAATTATTAAATGTAATTAAATATAATATATTTTCTAAATTGTTGATGATATAATAAAATATATTAAATTATCTTAAATCTAAGACAATTAAAGATTGTTTAAGGCCTGTTTAAGACTTTATTGGTATATTACATCGTTTAGGACCCGATTAGGAGAAGCCCAGTTAAAGTTCGGAATCCGACCAAGCATGACATGAGACAGACCCTTTCCTTTATTAGGTAGGTCAGGTCCAAGAGTATAGACCTACTAGGCCCGGCCGATTGACACCCCTATGTTAGACTGACAGGAGGATCCTTTTGCCTAAGAAAAAATAAATAAATACATAAAGAGATTTTTTTTTTTAATTATGAGAATAATTGATTTCAAACACTAATTAATGAGAGTGTTTAATTATTCCACTCAACTGTGATCTACATACAGGACGAGGTAATCCAGAATCCAATATTTGAAGGACCGTGCGGGAACCAAAGTCATGCAGTGACTATTGTGGGCTATGGTACTCAAGAAGAAGATGGAACTAACTACTGGTTGGTGAAGAACTCGTATGGAACACAATGGGGTGAAAATGGTTACATTAAAATGAAGCGTGATATCCCAGACCAAGCTGGACTATGTGGCATAGCCACAAAACCCTGGTTTCCCATCAAATTTCCCTCACAACCAAATGTTACTCCTCTTGCAAGTGCCCAGTGAATCTTCTCTATCTACGCACTCGAAGACCTACTACTGCTACTCTGAGGAATGCATGCATGCATGCATTATGTGATATTATAGTATATGAATAAATATCTACGTACGTATATGTACTGTATGTTTCTTCTAATCAGACGGTGTACGTGCTAAATAAATAAATAAATTTGGTTGTGATGAAATTGTCTTTTTAATTTTTGTGCAGGAGCTCCTACCTTCATTTACTATTTTCTTACTTTGGTTTAAGAAAAATAACAAATAAAAATACATGGTCAATCTCAAATTTAATTTTTTATCTAATCACACCAGTAAATCTTTTTGTAATGTTGAAACCATGTACAAAATGGGATTAAAAATTAATTTAAGGCCAATGAGAGTATACATAAGGGCATATAGATATGAGCTATGGATTGGGAGAGTTAAGGACACACTACCATAAATGTGTATAATCGAGTAACACTGCAAAGAGAAAAAGCTATAGTTCTTCAAGAATGTAGTAACTCTCTTGAGATAATTAAGAGATAAAATCCTAAATCATAGAACAATTGATAATTTATAAAGAAAATAAGCTTAAACTAGGTAAACTTTACTAAGGTAGCTTCTTTAGTACACGATTTATTCCTAAAAGTAATTTAATCAAAAAATGGAGAAAGCAATAAAAATCATCTTCTAAGGCTGCTCCATAGTTAGCGCTTCTAGCTTGCTGCCTTGCTCTTCAAATCCGTTTTACTAAAAAAAATTGAAGATATGGAAATATTCTTTAACTAGCACTCTCTATAATGTCTACTAAGCTAAGATCACTTCTAAAAATAAGCTATTTTCATAATTTAAGAATCTCCATATATTATCTTAAATCTTCCAAGCTTGCTAGCAAAGACATACTAAAATAGATAATGGACGAATCTAGAAGTAGCCGAGGTGGCAATTTCCATAATCAATCGAAGAATCCTTGAAGATTCTGTCAAATCGGTGAAGGCTACTGAAGTAGCCGAGCTGGATTTAGGGAAGGATTGGGATATTGATTAGGAGTTGATATTAGGTCTCACCTTGGACTTGCCCATCTTCGGTAATCTTACCAACCTTATGATAAATTATTAAAAAAAAAATGTATATGTATATATATATATATATATATTTATATATATATATATTTTTTTTAAATTGATCGAGTTGGATTGATTGATCCAGATCAATATCTAATACTTTAAACGATACCAATATCCATCTCAAGATAGATCACATATTGAACTTGATCTCAGCTAATATTAATATAATATAATCGATCCAATACCAATACTTAAAACCATACATGTTGGTGAAAGATTTTAGTTACTATACTTCTATGGTCGATAAGCTAGCATCTCCTTTACCCAAAAAAAAAAAAAAATAAGCTAGCATCTCAAAGCCCAGTCCCAGAAGCTCATTAAACTTATCCAAATATGCCCATAGGTAGACAAAAGGGCTAGACTAAGGGCTAGGGTAGAGCGGACACTGTATTCCATAAGCATGTTTGTCTCAGGTAAATTGGTTAAAGAAAAATCTATTATTCAATTTGGAAAACCCATACTACTTTATGTAATCTAATAATTTTTTTTTCAATAAAATCTGACAATTTGTCCACTTTTTGGATTTTTTTCTTTTTCTTTTTCTTTTTTGGGGTAGAATCCACCTTTAGGATTATTGGTTCGGTAAAACGAAAAGGTAGATCATGTTTTGTTGAAGGGTACATTATCCTTTTTTTTTTTTTAATGGGAGGAGCGGTTTCGCACAATAAAGGTCTCCAAGCTTCTCCTCAATGGAAGAGAAGGAAGGAGGTTTTCTTATTGTGGGTTTTACCTCTTTGTAATCCCCCTCTCCCCCTCGTCATTTTGATATATTAATAAACCATTATGACTATAGTAAATTAAAGGACAGTTGTGCGTTGCAATGTTTGGTGGCTTCAGTACAACGGTACTACTACTACATTACAAACCAATGGAGTTGGTAGCCTAATGATGAAAATGCTCATAATTTATTATTGTTCAAGTCTACTGATTGCGGATTCAAGCTATGGCGTGTTTACTATCTTCCATTAGTCTTGAGGAAGCGATGCTTACCATAGGAGGACTTGTCTTGGGGCTATGATCACTACTATAGAGCACCTTTTTGGATTATGAAAAAAAAAAAAAAACCCTAAGACATTACAAAATAATGTGGACACTTGGTGGATTTATGTTTTGTGTGTTATACGTGGATATGACCTGGTTATAGTAGTACAGATCCAAGGATTGGGAGCCTTTAGGCATGGACAACAGCACGTAGACTCCCAGCCCTTAGACCTGTGCTACACATAATGTCACGTAACAGAGGATTCTGGTCCAATGGATCCACCAACTCATCTTGACCCATTACCGTTGAACCACTCAAACTCGGAATCATTCAAAATTAATTTGGTTTGTGGGTTAAATCACCCTCTCATGTATCATACACGTGCACATACATCGCATGATAAATTAGTCATCTGTGCCTTCGCATGTGCCAACATTAGGGTCTAAAAATGTTGAGTTACTTCAAGGACCACATAGAGGTGGCTTATCGATGATCACCACTTGTATGTGATACCTGCTAATATATAATATTAAATTAATTGAGTGGGAGTAATATATGAGGCTGTATGAAGCCACCATCATAAAATCAAAGTCACATTTTTGTAGACAGGGTGTCAATTTGATTTAGATAACATCATATAACTATTGTATATTTATTAACATTTTTTATTGTTCGTAATATTGGAATTATAAGTATCAAAGGGAAAAAATTATGTATCTGTTAGGGATTTGGTATTGACTTACAAGTTTTTACCCAAAAAAAAAAGTATTGACTTACAAGTGGCAGAGGACAGAACAAAAAAACATCCAAACCCCATTTTCAAATGTGCATCATTGGGTTGTCATGAAAAGGTCTGATTTGTTATCATTATATCTCTCAAAATTATAATTATGGATGAAAGAATTTTGTAAAGGATACATTAGATGCACGAGCCAATGAGAGCACATATGGAAGCATCTTCAGTGCACAATGGGTGGGGGTAGCATAATCATTTCCCTTCTGAAATGTCTAGACATTTTCTGCACCAAACTGACAAGACTCTTTTTCATTTATTTATAAAGAGTTTCATGTATGACCATCTATAGTATGCATGATGCATGGTCCTACTTGAACCTTGGGATGAAAAAAAAAAAACCCCTCTTGAAATTCCAAAACCCACCTCCTATATAACATATTGCTGAACGGTAACTATTCTGTACTTAATAGACAACGTGTTTGAGGCTAGTTCATGATTTTATTTTATTTATTTTTGTGTAAAAAGCCCATAAGAGACAAAAAACTTCCAAACCCAAAGGGCAACAACCGTCGAATAATATCCATCAAATCCTCATGAAACAAGAATACCTAAAGGCGCTTGCTAGGATAATCAATCGCATATTTAAAAATATAACAAGCTAAAACAGTCTCTGCCCTTATAGCTCATTACTTGAGATGAGTAGTAAAACAAACTTTGACTGGTGATAGATAAATGAGTGAGATCAGACATCACCCAATGCGAAAAATTGACCCTACCATATATCAAATTATGCATTATTGCCAAAAATGTTGATCGGCTCTGGGAGGGAGTTGTTGGAATATTTTTCTCCCATCATTTTTCACATGCCATTGTTTCTCTAAACGGACTGGAATTTTATTTTATTTTATTTTTTTTCTCCTAGTGGACTTGGATTGGTTTATAAAAGTTATTAAGGGGCTGGCTTAGCTACCTCACTGACATAGAAAACTTTCTTTCTTATTACTACTGTTTCACTCATGGCCCCAAACCCTCCTTACAAAATATGCTTTGTACCCAAGAGCAGAGAAGAAGAGGAAGAAGATGAGAAAATCTACAAGAGATGCAAGGAAATCGTTGCCACTACACTTCCCACAACAAAAGGTAGGTCAGGTAAACCAATCTATCAGTACCAAGGCTTTTGGTACGACTCTGGAGTGCATGGTGTTGGACCATTGGCACTTCAAGAACACTTCAAGGCAAGACCCAGTGACATTCTTCTTGCTAGCATCCCCAAGTGCGGCACAACTTGTCTGAAATCATTAGCCTTTGCTGTCATGAATCGCAAATCTCATCCTCCTTCAGTTCAGCTGCAGCAGCAGCACCCTTTGCACATATTCAACTCGCATGATCTAGTGCCAAGGATGGAGTGGATCCTATATAACAACAACTTGAATGGTGACCGAATTTCCAACCTCGATATCCTTCCATCTCCTAGACTGTTTAGCACACACATGCCTTACACATCACTACCACAATCTGTAGCACTTTCAGGCTCCCGGATCGTATATATTTGCCGGAACACAAAGGATAATCTAATATCGTGGTGGCACTTTATCAACAAGATAAGATCCAACAACTCCTTAGAACCTATAAAACTAGAAGAAGCATTTGAGATGTTTTGCAAAGGGAAGTCTTCACTTGGGCCATTTTGGGAACATGTGTTGGGTTATTGGAAAGCAAGCTTAGAAAGGCCTCAAAATGTTCTATTTTTAAAGTATGGAGAAATGGTGGCTGAACCAGCTCTTCACTTAATAAGGATTGCAGAGTTTATAGGGTGTTCCTTCTCTTTGATGGAAGAGAAGCAAGGCGTGGTTGATCAAATTATAAAGCTTTGCAGTTTTGAGAATTTAAGCAACTTGGAAGTGAATAAAACTGGAACATGTGGTATTGGTATTCCAAACAATGCCTTCTTCAGGCAAGGTAAAGTTGGAGATTCTGCAAATTATCTCACATCTGAGATGTTAGAGCAACTTGATCAGATCACAAAGCAAAAATGGCATGGTTCGGGCTTGACACTCTAAATTAATTACCATGTATCTTGGTTTTTCTATTGTTTGGTTTGCTTCCATATTTCTTGTGTTAGGAGACAGGTTCGCTATCGGTTTTGGCCTTGTATTATTGGTTTACTATTTTGATTATCTGAGTGTTCTGTTTTATTTTTCTTTTGATTGGCTTTGGACAAGACATAATGGTTATTTATTATTAAATTTCACATTTCATTGAAGCCGTTGTTCAATAATTTTTTGACAAGAGATCGTTGTCTAGTCGCTTGGCATTTACATCAGCATGAGGCCAATAAGAGCATGCAATTATATCAATGTGAATGGGATTTTATTTTATTTTATAAGGGGTAAAACAATAATTTTACAGGGATCACACGAGTAGGCAACTTTTTTTTTTTATTAGGACAAAAAAATAATTAACTATTAGAAAGTACAATAAACTTTAGTATTCTCTATCCTAGCACTGCATGCTAAGTGATGATGCTTAAGTGGACCAACATCATTCAATACAAATAATTAGCATAGAATGATAAAGTTTGTTTTTTATTTATTTTTTTATTTTTTTCATTTATTTTATCTACTATCCTATTGAGCGTTGCTGGAATGGCTAGCCAACTGGGTGCTAGTAGAGCCAATGACCATCTACTCCTACATACACCCACTCACTGACACATGCATACGATAAGGTTTGATCTCACGACCTCCTCCTTGGAGCGTCGGCACTTCAAGTCGAAACTGCCACCAATAGGCTAAGCTAGTCAGCTAGAGCTCCTGAGAACCGAAGACTTTCAAGATGAAGGTCTAATGGTCATACAATCCAAGTATGCCTTAATACAATACGCAATAAAAACAAATACCAATGAAAAAAAAAAAAAAAATTTTTTTGGGTAGAATGTCAGATTCCATTTCACTTTAGATATGACTAGGGACAATACCAATGACCTAGCTCAAGGAATACACTACAAGAAAAATGGGTTTTTGAGACGGAAATTTTCTGTCACAAATACCAAAATAGTGTCGCTAATACCTATTAGGGACAGTAAAATTTTCGTTACACATCTGTCGTTACAACGGCCGTCGCATAATTTACGAGACGGAAAAAATTTTTCGTCCCTAAGGGGTCAATTGCAACAGATTTCGATACGAAAGTTTTTCGTCGCAAATAATTATTAAAGCGACGAAAATATCTGTTGTAAATACTGTGTTGTTAAGGCCATGTAGCAACAGTTTTTTTCTGTTGCAAAAGAGCATAAATTATTTGAGATGGAATTTTTCCGTTGTAAAAAATTTCAAAACTTGGTTTTTTGGGACAGATTTTTCTTGTCGCAAATAGAGTCTTCTTTTTAGAGATAGCTATCTCCGTCCCAACTAACGAGGGCTGTAATTTTTAGGGAGAGTAAAATTCCGTCCCTAAAAGTTTTTAAGTAAAAAAAAAATAATTATGATATTTTCAGACATATTTACCTTGTTGTTACACATTAGAAGATCCAACTAGACATTTAATGATTACATCATCCAAAAGTATTAACATTAGATAAATCTATACAAGTTAAACAAGTATATCATCCTCAAACAAAATGATAGATAAAACTATTTTTGTTCCCAATTTCTCATTTGCCACAGAACTCATGTGCCCTAAACTTATGTGCTCAGTTGCTATAGTCATTCTTTTATGTAGGAGCACTAGTTTATGGCATGTTGTTTTTTGGATAGAAATGTATCTACCTGTGGTCTTTTCTATCTTCAGACAAAACATTCCAATCAATTGATCTCCATTTTATGGAAGAATTTTTATCCTACTGAAATGGATTTAGTTTTTATACAATATCTACTGTCAAAATACTTGATAGAGGGTTACTTGAAGCACACAGGATTGAAGCGAAATGGTACACATGTATGAAGAAGTTTTTGAGGTAATATGTGCTAAAGCTCTCACTTTTTCCTTCTCTCATAATTGGTCGGATGCATTGTAAAAGTTACTACTATTCATTAATTCTTACCCTTCTTTAAATGTTGTTGTTTAAGTAAGGTCTCTAGTTTTTGGGTTTTCATTTTATTGGTAATAAAAGTTCCTCTGGGAAAGTTATAAGAAAGCTGATTATTTAGGCATCAGTCATAGGAAATTTTGCTTGGATGTAGTTATTTAATTATTTATTGAGATCATTCTTTGTGTTAATTTATTACCTGGTCTAGATAGAGAGCACATAGATGCTGTGTTGAGCATTAGAGATGTTAAAAGAATAATTTGTTACTGGAAGGAAAGCTGATCACCAACTAATACAACAATTAACTAGATATAGTTTTGATTGTGTCAGTCTTGTAGGATGAGGTTGTTCTGTTAACCTGGTTAGTCCATGTAATGGTTTATACAAGTAAATGAAATCGTCAAAGTTTAGTTGGGGAATCCTCCAGATGTTAAGCCTCTACCTAGGGGCACTTTCCTGCTGCAAGTTGATTTATTGTATTGTTCATAGTTGATGAGTCTGTCTCCTCTAAATTCCATAAATGTAAAGGCTCACAGCCTACACCTTGATTTTATGAAAACACAGTTCAGTTCTCTCCATATCTGCTGTGGTTTATGTACTTCTTTGAGTAGACTCTTTGGTTCAACTAGATGGATTCCTGGCCTATTTACCTTCTAATCTTCTATTTTCTAATTCTAGATCAGATCTCCTTTTCTAAACTTGTGGCTCCCCTGTTTCATTCAAGTTTGCTGATTGCTTTACTTTAATCTCTCTCTGAATATTGATCTTATTTATCTCAAAGTTCGCATATTAGTTTCCATTCATCAGTTCTCTTGAATTCTGGGTTCAATTTCTGAGAACTATTAGTTGATATTCAAGTTATGGATATCGAACTTTGTTTTCCAGTTAGCTAGGGCTTAATGCACAGCCCAATCTAGAGTTCTGTTTTCATGTATATTTTCCAAGCCTTTTCTATTGATTCTTATTAGCACTTGACCAGAAAAGCTGCCCCATCTTGTCACTCTGTTACAAGTTATCAATTTTCTCCCTAATTGTTCTCTAGTTCTCTATTTTGGTGATCCTGTTCTGCTAGTCAGTTTTATTTCTTCATTTTGGAACTGATTTTGCACTTATTGAATTTTACCCACCTTCATTTCCTTTACTTGAGACAGGTCTATCTTGAAATGCTAGGAACAGATGCATCCATTCAGATTTCACAACTTGCAATCAGTGCTAAGAAAAAATCTATCTGTTTTCAATTCCTAAAAGTTATTTAGTGAAGTAATTAAGAACAAAAACATATGATTTTTCATCCCAATATCCAGTAGACAACGTAAGAAACCACAATGGTTAAGCCTAAGTTCTCCCCCTAATCTCACACTTATTTCCCCTATAAAGGAGCAAGTTGAAGCTATATCTTAAAAGCCATTGCGTCTACAAATTCATGATTGGATGCCCAGAGAGTTTAAGATATCCCTACAAAACTCTCAAGAAACCCTCTCTTTTAACTCGTAGGAAACATATGCCAGTGTTCTATTTTGACTTGGAAATGAATATAAATATTGCAAGTTCTAATCTTGGTATCCCTACAATACACTTGGTATCCCTACAATACTGTATTGTAGGGATACCAAGATTAGAACTTGCAATATCAAAATACAGTTCATAAGTTTAGTGTAACTGACCTCACAACACCACCACCATAATGTCATGTAGCATGCAAGGCAATACAAGAAACAGAATTTATGTGAGAAGGGATAAGAAACAAGATCAGATATCAAACAGCAGTGTAAAAGAGAGATGGAAAAAATATCATTTTTGCAAAGGGGTTTGAAATTGAATCAAAGCAGCATTAAGGAAAGAACTTAATCTTGCTTTTGAAACCCAATTTTGGGTAATCTGGTAATATCCCAACAGTTATTCTAATGGAAGAAACTAGACAGGGAAAAGAAAAAGAATCTAATGGAAGAAACTAAGTAGGGAAAAGAAAAAGAAGAAATACAATAATTGGTTTACAAATATGGCCAAAAAACAATGTCTAGTAATGATGTCAAAAGTTTGATATATATGTCCAATAATGGTGTCTGACACTGCACATTTCACCCAGATGGAGTGTCTGTGTGGCAAACATATGTTAAATATAAGGATTCATTTTTATCTTCAACAAAAGACAATTAAACAAGGCAATGAAAGAGTGCCCAATTCAGTATAAATCAGACAATTAAACAAGGCAGTAAAGACATTAGACTCTGTTGTGGATGTAGGTTGAGACTAAACTAGATAGAATAATTTTTTAATATAGTGCAGACCAGTAAGCCTAGAGATCACCCTCAACCCCCCCCCCAACCCAATAATAAAAAATAATAATAATAATTTAAATTTCTGAGATGATACATAACAACTAACATTGCATCCGAGAATCAAGCCTACATTACAAGAGTTTCCACCAAAATATGAAAGCACATTGAGAGTTAGATTAGACGTTTGCCCTCATTGTCTACATCACTCTGATCTACAATTGGAAAATACAAATGGAAAAAAAGAAAATCAAATATATTAGCTTTAAATCCCACCCTAGCTATGAATTTAGTGATCCAACCACAACCAATCCAGAATCGTCATCGGTTACTCTCACATAAACACTATCGGAAACTCAAAAATCTATGATGAAGTTCCACCCAATGTGGCGAAGTCCGTTGCCATTAATCCCCCAGTATAGCTAGTCCATTACAAACCCAACCAACACTTGGAGGATCCTTAAAACCCTATATAGCATGAAAGCATCAAATCAGGAGAAACAGAGAACAGGTACCAGAAATTTTGGTGAAGAAAGCCCACAAAGTAACGATTTGGGCGGAGGAGTAGCTCCTCCCGGTGGCAAATAGCATGGTTTTCTACAAAAAAAAAAATGGAACCGAGGATTTAGATGGAAGAGATAGTAGCAGAAGAAGAAAGAGACATACATGTGTTCAAAACCAGGGCGGAGGTGGATCTGGTCTCTTCTATCTATGCACGAAGAGCAGGGTTTTCTGCCTTAAAAAAATAAAATCAGTGAACTGAGGATGTAGATGGAAGAGAATAGTAACAGAAGAAGAAAGAGACATACCTGTGTTCAGAACCAAGGGCGGAGGCGGATCTGGTCTCTTCTCTCTATGCACGAAGAGCAGGGTTTTCTGCTTTAAAAAAAAGAAAACAAAAGCAAAAACAAAACAAAAAAGGGGAAACCGATGATGAAGAAGATGGAAGAGAGTAGAAGAAGAAGAAAAAGATGAAAAAGGCATACCTGCTGTCTTCAGAGCCAGGGCGGAAATGCTTTTCCTCTCTCTCTACACAAAGAGAAGGGAGAAGAAGCAATCTATCGTTTTGATCGGGAACAATTTCTCAAAACTCATCAAATTGTTTGAGATTTGAGCGTGAGCGGGAAGGGGTCTCGGATTTTTTATTTAGGGACATTTAATTATCCACCCCCAATTTACGATGGAAAATTTGCGGTGGAAAACTTCAAGGCTAGACCCAGTGACATTCTTCTGGATAGGTAGGGAGAGAGTAGATAACAACAAGAGACTCAAACTTGAGACCTAATGGTGAGCGTGAATTTTTTACATATCATAACTCACCAACTATACTTAACAACTGTTGCTATCTATCTCCCAACATTAGTTTCTCCTCCAATAATTCATCAAGTTTGAAAAATCTCCCTCTTTCGTACTTATTCTTGTACACATCATCAATCATTACAATCTCAATCTTGTGGATTGAGAATTATAATGTTTCTTACACACTTTTGAAGGGTCATGACATGTAACGTGGTGGGAGGCAATCAGTGGGAGGTCCATGATAGGGCCATATGCCTACTTTCTACTTGAACAAATGTTTCCCATGCATTGGCACCACGTTGTTTGCATGCAAGCTGTTGTTATCTATCTCCCAATAATTCATCAAGTTTGAAAATTCTCCCTCTTTCGTACTTATTCTTATTCACATCATCAATCTGTTCCTCCAATAATGTTCCTCCAATTTGTTCCAACCCTAGCTCCTCGTCCTCTATATAAGGAGGCAGCGGAGAGGTCTAAGTTCCACACTAAAGCATCAAAGCAGTAATGGATATGGGAATGGTTGCTGTTTTTGTTTCTCTCTCACTACTGCCTCTAGTTGTTCCTGGGTTAGCCCAGATCTGTTTCAACTTCGACGAATTTGTCACCCCCTCACCATCCCCTTCGCCCTTGCCCTCACCCTCGCCTTCGCCCTCACCCTCGCCTTCGCCCTCGCCTTCGCCTTCGCCTTCGCCTTCGCCCTCGCCCTCGCCCTCACCCTCACCCTCGCCCTCGCCCTCGCCCTCAGTGGGGCAAATGCTGAACAATATGTTCAAAGCCAAGGCAGAGTACGGCCTTCCTGACTCTGTCAATTGGACGAAGAGCGGGGCCGTCACCAGTGTCAAGGACCAAGGCACATGTGGTAAGTAGTATCTTTCCCATGTCCGGTTGCGTTTTCCATGTCACACACATATATGTGGTGGGCTGTGAAAAGACGTCACTGCCCCTGACAGCCAGCCCACCCCACCCACGTGTTTGGGTCTGAGTGTGGGAGAATGCAAGCCGACAGGGTTAACTTGTCATGGCCTAACATAATCCTTATAATTATTATATGTATGATTATATGAAATCACATTCCAGATTGTCAGATAAAAATGAAATTAATATTCATATATTTGTTTCTTCATGAATTAATTGTTACAGAAAGTGGGTGGGCTTTCTCGGCAGTCGCTGCCGTTGAGGGCATAAACCAAATCGTGACGAATCACCTGCTGAACCTTTCAGCGCAACAGCTAGTGGATTGCGACAAAAGCAGCAAAGCTTGCTGTGGAGGGAGCTATATTACTGCATTTGCCAGAATCCTCGAAATGAATGGGATAACCACACAGGATAACTATCCCTACAGAGACGCGACTTCGGACTGTACCAACAACTACAATCGGACTTGTCTTTACCATTTGGTACCTCAATTATTTTAGATGCCCTTTTTTGCCCCTCTATTTAATTTATTTATTTTTTGTATGATAATAATTAGGGGATGATGTATTATCATTTTTATGCAGGTGGTTAATCCTTTGGTAACAATTGATGCCACGTGGTGCGTAGATCCAAATGACGAGACTGCCTTGAAGAAAGCTGTTGCTCGCCAACCTATATCCGTGACCATTGATATTGGCGCAGATTTCATAAACTACACAGGGGTATGTAATAGTAATACCATCTAAATCTAAATCTAAATCTAAATCTGAAGTACCAAAAATAAAATAAAAAAATAAAAAATAAAAACCCGCGGGTGCTAGGTATTTTAATAATCTACCACCAGTGTCTAGTTGTAGAAACGCTAGACTAGGGGTGTCAATCCTAGGCACTTCCGCATCAATCTGACTGACGAGACTCGATCGTTTAAAGATTGACCAGGTTTGCATCAATAATTAAATATGTCAGGTTTAGGCTTGACCTGTTTATAAACAAAGAGTACGTGGTGCAAGGGCTAAGCCTAGCATGCGCCTGTTGTCCCGTCCCATTAACAAGCCTGACTTGGTTGGACACATTTAGCTTGACTGTATATTTTGATTTTTTTTTTTTTTGATAGAATAAAGTATTTATTGATATTTTTATCAATTATTAAATATAATTAAGTATAATATATGTTCTAAATTATTGATGATATAATAAAATATATTAAATTATCTTAAATCTAAGACAATTAAAGACTGTTTAAGGCCTGTTTAATACTTTATTGGTATATTACTTTGTTTAAAATCCGATTAGGAGAAGTCCGATTAAAGCTCGAAATCCGACCAAGCGTAACATGATACAGACTCATTCCTTAAATAGGTAGGTCACAGTCCAAGAGTATAGGCCCGCTAGGCCTGATAGAGACTAATTTGGCCGACCGATTGACACCCCTATGTTAGAATGACAAGATCCTCTTGTTTAAGAATAAATAAATAAATAGATAAATAAAGAGAATTCTTTTTAATTATGAGAAATAATTGATTTCAAACACTAATTAATGAGATTGTTTAATTATTCCACTCAACTGTATGTAATCCAGAATGCAATATTTAAAGGACCGTGCGGGACCCAAAGTCATGCAGTGACTATTGTGGGCTATGGTACTCAAAATGGAACTGACTACTGGTTGGTGAAGAACTCGTATGGAACACAATGGGGTGAAAATGGTTACATTAAAATGGAGCGTAATATCCCAAACCAAGCTGGACTATGTGGCATAGCCACAAAACCTTGGTTTCCCATCAAATTTCACTCACCACCATATGTTCCTCTTGCAAGTGCCCAATGAATCTTCTCTATCCACGTACTCGAAGACCTACTACTACTACTCTAAGGAATGCATGCATGCATCATTACGTGATATTGTATTATATGAATAAATATCCTTGTACGTATATGTAGTGTATGTTTCTTCTAATCAGACGGCATACGTGCTAAATTAATAAATAAATCTGGTTGTGATGAAATTGTCTTTTTATTTTTTGTGCAGGAGCTCCTAGCTTTATTTACTATTTTCTTTCTTTGGTTTAAGAAAAATAAAAAATAAAAATCACATCAACAATGAAAATACATTGTCAATCTCAAATTTAATTTTTTATCTAATCACACCACTAATTCTTTTGTCATGTTGGGACCATGCACAAAATGAGTTTAAAAATTAATTTAAGGTCAAGAGATCATTGCTTAATCGCATAGTTCTTGCATAGAATGTAATGACTCTCTTGAGATTAAGTGATAAAGCCTATATATTAGAAAAATTGATAATTTATAAAGAAAATAAACTTCAACAAGGTAATCTTTAGTCTTTACTAAGGTAGCATCCTCGGTACACAATTTATTCCTAAAAATAGCTTAATAAAAAAATAGAGAAAGCAATAAAAATCATCTTCTAAGGCTGCTCCATACTTAGCCCTTCTAGCTTGCTCTTCAAGTCAATCTTTACTCTGTACTAAAAAAGAAAATTAAAGATATGAAAATATTCTTTAATTAGCACTCTCTATAATCGCTACCAAGCTAAGATCGCCTTCTACAAGCATGAGATGGAAATATTGCTATTTTCATAATTTAAGAATCTCTATATATTATCTTAAATTTTCCAAGCTTGCTAGCAAAGACATACCAAAATAGATAATGGACGAATCCAAAAGTACCCGAGATGGCAATCTCCATAATCAATAGAAGAATCCTTGAAGATTCTGTCAAATCGGCGACCGCTCATCTTCGGTAATATTACCATTCCCATGATAAATTGTTAAAAAATCATATTTTTTAAATGGATCGAGTTGGATTGATCAATTTGGATCAACATCTGACACCTTGAACGTATCAATATCCATCTCCGGACGATCATGCATTGGTATCAGTTTCGGTTGATATCAATACAATATGATCGATTCAATCGATTCAATTTCAATACTTGAAACCATGTTGGTGAATTATTTTAATTTAAAAAAAAATGATTTTTGTTATTATACTTCTAATGGCCGAACGTTAGTAAAGTTGATAAGCTAGCATCTCAAAGCCCAGTCCCAGAAGCTCATTAGGCTAATCCAAATATGCCCTTAGATAGACAAAGGACTAGACTAAGGGCTAGGGTAGAGCGGACACTGTTTTCCATATTTCCACATGATAAGCATGTTTGTCTCAGGTAAATTGGTTAAAGTAAAATCAAACCCATACTACTTTAGTTAATTTAATAATATTTTTTCAATAAAATCTAATATTTTGTCCACTTTTAGGATTTTTTTTTTCTTCGTTTTGGGATAGAATCCACCTTTAGGATTCTTGGTTAGGCAAACTGAAAAGGCAGATCGCGCATGTTTGGTTGAAGGGTTTAGTATATGTTTTTCATAGGAGCAGCAGTTTCGCACAATAAAGGTCTCCAAGCTTCTCCTCGATCAATGGAAGAGGAGGAAGGAGGTTTTCTTTTTGTGGGTTTTACCTCTTTGTAATCCCCCTCCCCCCTTGTCATTTTGATATATTAATAAACCATGATGATTTTAGTAAAGAAAAGGACAGTTGTGCGCTGCATGTTTGGTGGCTTCAGTACAACATTACTACTGGCATATGCCAACATTGGGGTCTCTAAAAGTTAGGGGTACTTCAAGGACCACATTGAGGTGGCTTATCGATGATCACCACTATGTGATACCTGCTAACATATAATATTAAATTAATTGAGTGGGAGTAATATGTAAGGCTGTATACTCCTACCCATCGTAAAATCCTGGGTGTCAATTTGATTTTGGATAACATCTTATAACTACTACATATTTATTAACGTTTTTTATTGTTTACATATATAAGATGTTTGTTGTCATGTAATATTGGAAATATAAGTAGCAAAGGGAAAAAATTAAGTCTGTTATTAGGGATCTGGTATTGACTAATAAGTGGAGTAGACATAACAAAAAACATCCAAAACCCATTTTCGGGGGCAAGCTGTGCATCATTGGCTTTTTGTCATAGAAAAAAAAAAAGTGCATGAGATTTTCGCTACTTCAGGATCTAATTTGTTGTCATTATGTCTCTTTCAATTATATTTATGGGCGAAAGAACTCTATCGATCAGATGAAGGAAACATCAAATGTGTAAGTCAATGAGAGCATAAGTGAGAGTATCTTAGTACACATAGGGGTGGAGGGTAGCATAATCATTTAGCGCCCATAGTGTCTAGGCATTTCTTTCGTCAATCTAGTAAATTTCATTTTCATTTATTTATGAAAAAAAGTTTGCATGGTGTGCATGATGCATAGTCCTACTTGGATGAAAGCAAAAACCCTCTTTGAATTCCAAACCCACCTCGTATAAGACATATTGCTGACTAATAAAACAAACATTGATTCGCGATAGATAAATGAGTCTGATAAGACATCACCCAATGCAAAAATTGGCCCCACCATACCTCAAATTATTGGCATAATTGTTGTTCTGCTCTGGGTGGGAGTTGTTGGAATATTTTTCTCTCATCATTTTTCACATGCCATTATTTCTCTAAGTGGACTGGAATTTTATTTTATTTTTTCCCCTAGTGGACTGGATTGGTTTATAAAAGCTCTCAACAGGCTGGCTTAGCTATCTCACTGAGTTAGACATATGCTTATTACCACCGTTTCACTCATGGCCCAAAAACCTCCTTACAAAATATGTTTTGTACTCAAAAGCAGAGAAGAAGAGGAAGAAGATGAGAAAATCTACAAGAGATGCAAGGAAATCGTTGCCACTACACTTCCCACAACAAAAGGTTGGTCAGGTAAACCAATGTACCAGTACCAAGGCTTTTGGTACGACTCTGGTGTGCATGGTGTTGGACCATTGGCACTTCAAGAACACTTCAAGGCAAGACCCAGTGACACTCTTCTTGCTAGCATCCCCAAGTGCGGCACAACTTGGCTGAAATCCTTAGCCTTTTCTGTCATGAATCGCAAATCTTATCCTCCTTCAGCTCAGCAGCAGCAGCAGCAGCAGCACCAGCAGCACCTTTTACACATATTCAACTCACATGATCTCGTGCCAGGGATGGAGTGGATGCTATATAACAACAACTTGAATGGTAACCGAATTCCTAACCTCGATATCCTTCCATCGCCGCGACTGTTTGGCACACACATGCCTTATACATCACTACCACAATCTGTAACACTTTCAGGATCCCGGATTGTTTATATTTGCCGGAACACAAAGGATAATCTAATATCCTGGTGGCATTTTATCAACAAGATAAGATCGAACAACTCCATAGAGCCTATAAAACTGGAAGAAGCATTTGAGATGTTTTGCAAAGGGAAGTCTTCACTTGGGCCATTCTGGGAACATGTGTTGGGTTATTGGAAAGCAAGCTTAGAAAGGCTCAATATGTGCTATTTTTAAAGTATGGAGAAATGGTGGCTGAACCAGCTCTTCACTTAAAAAGGATTGCAGAGTTTATAGGATGTTCCTTCTCTTTGATGGAAGAGAAGGAAGGGGTGGTTGATCAAATTATAAAGCTTTGCAGTTTTTAGAATTTAAGCAACTTGGAAGTGAATAAAACTGGAACATGTGATTTTGGTATTCCAAACAATGCCTTCTTCAGGCAAGGTAAAGTTGGAGATTCGGCAAATTATCTCACATCTGAGATGTTAGAGCAGCTTGATCGGATCACAAAGCAAAAATTTCATGGTTCGGGATTGACACTCTAAATTAATTACCGTGTATCTTGGTTTCTCTATTTTTGGTTTGCTTCCGTATTTCTTGTGTTAGGAGACAGGTTCGCTATAGGTTTTGGCCTTGTATTATGGTTTAGTATTTTGATTACCTGAGTGTTCTGTTCTAGTTTTCTTTTGATTGGCTCTGGGATAAGACAGAATGGTTATTTATTAATAAATTTCACGTTTCATTGAAGCCATTGTTTAATAATTTTTTGACAAGAGATCGTTGTCTGATCGTTTGGCATTTGCATGAGTACAGGCTAATGAGAGCATACAATTATATCAATGTGAATGAGATTTTTTGATTTCATAAGGGTGGAGCAATAATTTCACAGGGACCACAAGAGTTGGCAGCTTCTTCTTTTTCTTTCTTTTTTTGTTAGGACAAAAAAATAATTAACTATTAGAAAGTACAGTAAACTTTAGTATTCTCTATCCTAGGTTGCATGCTAAGTGATGATGCTTAAGTAGACCAGCATCATTCAATGCAAATAGTTACCACAGAGTGATAATGAAGGTCTATTTTTTTTTATCTATTATCCTATTGACCGCCGCTAGCCAATGGCCAACATACTGGGCACTAGTAGGGCTCATGCACGGCCACCTACTCTTAACATGCATACGACAGGGTTTGATCCCATAATCTCTTCCCTTGGACGTCGGCTCTTCAAATCAAAGTTGCCACCAATAAGCTAAGCTAGCATTCGTGAGAACGAAGACTTTTAGTACGGATCCAATGGTCTTACAACCCAGATATACTTTGGTACAAGACACAATGAAAATAAATGCCAATCAATTTTCACAAAAAAAAAAAAAATGCCAATCAAATTTTTTTTTTTTTGGGTAGAATGTCAGATTCCATTTCATTCTAGATATGACTAGGGACAATACAAATGACTTAGTTCAAGGAATAGTAATTGTTACAGCAAACACACACAAAATAAATAAATAAATAGACAATTGATCTGCACAATACAGAGATTTAATGAGGTTCACACACCAATATAGTGTGCTACGTCCTCAGGTGAAGAAGAAGGTGTTTCACTATACAGAAAAGAGATTACACCCAAGCAGCGGTGAGAAAATTCGCCCTGAAACCCTAGCTTGAAAGAAAACCCCCAAATTACAATGACCTGTTTAACAATATGATGGTACATTATATGCTCTAAGTTGTGGGTTGATCCATCGGGTCGCGGTCAATCCAGTCGAACCATACCTCCCATTCAGATCATCACCAAAATATGTCAGAGTGGGTCAATCTTCAAAATGAGTCAAGAATTCGAGACAAACTTAACAGTAATAAGATCCTCAAATGAAGAGATTCATACATCAAATTCATGACCTACATGAAGCTACTAATAGAGGAACGAACATCCGTGGGCAGATTTGCTAAATAAAGTACCATGTTTGTCAAAATTAACCTTCTATCCAAATAAAAGGTGAGCTAATTAAGGTGAACAGTTATGTAGTCCAACGTCTGCAAAAAGCAATTTATATCGACCACTCCAACTCAGCTCATGAGTTACCTAAGGTGGTGTCAACTTATAGGGGCCTTTCTTTCTTTCTGACTCATCCCATCGAGGGCCCATATGCCGGTGGATGGGTGTACAAAGCAGGCAGCCTAGGGTGGCCGGGGCGACCAAGTGGAGGTAGTGAGTCTAGTGACTGCCGGCAGTGCTTACCACCGGGCTAAGCTGGCGTTTTACTTTTCTTTTGATTGGCTTTGGATAAGACAGAATGGTTATTTATTAATAAATTTCACGTTTCATTGAAGCTGTTGTTCAATAGTGTTTTGATAAGGGATCGTCGTCTGGTTGTTTGTCACTTGCATCATCACGGGGCGAATAAGGGCGTGCAAAGATAGGAATATGAATGAGATTTTTTATTTCATAAAGGTTGATGGAGTAATAATTTCATAGGGACCGCACGAGTAGGCAAGTTTGTTTTTTAGGAAAAAAATAATTAACTATTAAAAAGTACAATAAACTTTAGTATTCTCTATCATAGGTTGCATGCCAGGTGATGATTCTTAAGTAGATCAGCATCATTCAATACAAATAGTTACCATAGAGTGATAATGAATGTCTTTTTTTTTTTTATCAACTATCCTATTGACCCCCACTATCCAATGGCCAACATATTGGGCGTTAGTAGGGCCCATGCATGGCCACCTACTCTTACACACATTCATTCACAAAATATGCGTACGACAGGGTTTGATCCCACAATCTCCTCCCTAGACGTCGGCACTTCAAGTCAAAACTGTCACCAATAAGCTAAGCTAGCATTCGTGAGAACGAAGACTTTTAGTACGGATCCAATGGTCTTACAACCCAAATATGCTTTGGTACAAGATACAATGAAAATAAATGCCAATCAATTTTCACAAAAAAAAAAAATGCCAATCAAAATTTTTTTTTGGGTAGAATGTCAGATTCCATTTCACTCTAGATATAACTGGGGACAATACAAATGACTTAGCTCAAGGAATAGTAATTGTTATAGCAAACATAAAAAAAAAATAATAATAATAATAATAATAATTAATTAATTAATTAATTAGACAATAGAACTACACAATACAGAGATTTAATGAGGTTCATACACCAATGTGGTGTGCTACGCCCTCAGGCGAATAAGAAGATGTTTCACTATGCAGAAAAGAGATTACACCCAAGCAACGGCGAGAAAACTTGCCCTAAAACCCTAGCTCGCAAGAAAACCCCCAAATTACAATGACTTGCTTAACAATATGATGGTACATTATATGCTCTAAGTCGTGGGTTGACCCATTGGGTCGCGGTCAATCCAATCAAACCATACCTCCCATTCAGATCATCATCAAAATATGTCAGAGTGGATCAATCTTCAAAATGAGACAAGAATTCGAGACAAACTTAACAGTAATAGGATCCTCAAATGGAGAGATTCATACATCAAATTCATGACCCTCATGAAGCTACTAATAGAGGAACGAACATCCAAGGGCAGATTTGCTAAATAAAGTACCATGTTTGTCAAAATTAACTTTCTATCCAAATAAAAGGTGAGCTAATTAAGGTGAACAATTATGTAGTCCAACGTCTGCAAAAGCAATTTATATCGACCACTCCAACTCAGCTCATGAGTTACGTAAGGTAGTGCCAATTTATAGGGGCCTTTCTTTCTTTTTGACTCATCCCATCGAGGGCCCATATGCCAGTAAATGGGCGTACAAAGCAGGCAGCCTAGGGTGGCCGGGGCGACCAAGTTGGGGTAGTGAGTCTAGTGACTGCCGGCAATGCTTGCCACCAGGCTAAGCTGGTGTCTGCAACTTACAGGTACTTCAAATATCATTAGTTCACAAAGCTATCCCCATTACTTGTAGGGGTTGAAGAATTACAATGGGTTATCATATCTGTGCTGCTTCTAAAGTCCCACGATGGGGTAGGTAAGCACATGGTTTTTTGAACCCATCTACCCCAATATCCTTTTTCGTGGGAGCAGGAGCTTCACACACCCTCATCGAAAAATATTATAAAGTTCTTCAAGCGGACTAGCGTCACTGGCCTAAGCTCATTGGCCTAAAAAACTCTCCCTCCCCCCACTGCGTTTTGATGTGTCCCTGTTTTGATTTTATTTTCGGTGATTTAGGGTCCCCCCTTTCGACTCACCTTCGTGGGTGAGTTTCGTTTTTCTTCGTTTTAATATATTATCCACTCATGGCCCAAAACCCTCCTTACAAAATATGTTTTGTACCCAAAAGCAAAGAAGAGAAGGAAGAAGATGAGAAAAACTACAAGAGATACAGTGAAATTGTTGCAACTACATTTCCAACAGCAGAAGGTTGGTTCGATGTACCGATCTACCAGTGCCAAGGCTTTTGGTACAGCTTTGAAATGGCTGGTGTTGGACCATTGGCATTTCAAGATCACTTCAAGGCTAGACCCAGCGACATTCTTCTTGCTAGCATCCCCAAGTGTGGCACAACTTGGCTGAAATCTCTAGCGTTTTCTATCATGAATCGCAAATCTCATCCTCCTTCAGCCCTGCAGCAGCACCCATTGCTCAAATTCAACTCACATGATCTTGTTCCAGTGATGGAGATGATGCTATATAACAACAATTTAAATGGCAACCGAATTCCTAACCTCGATATCCTTCCATCGCCTAGACTGTTTGGCACACACATACCTTACACATCACTACCACAATCTATAGCACTTTCAGGTTCCAGAATTATATATATTTGCCGAAACACAAAGGATAATCTAGTATCGTGGTGGCATTTTATTAATAAGTTAAGATTGAAAAATTCCTTAGAGCCTATGAAAGTGGAAGAAGCCTTCAAGATGTTTTGCAAAGGGACGTCTTCATATGGGCCATTTTGGGAACATGTGTTGGGTTATTGGAAAGCAAGCTTAGAAAAGCCTCAAAGTGTGCTATTCCTCAAGTATGATGAATTGGTGATTGAACCAGCTCTTCACTTGAAAAGGATTGCAAAGTTTATGGGGTGCCCCTTCTCTTCAATGGAAGACAAGGAAGGGGTGGTAGATCAAATAATAAAGCTCTGCAGTTTCGAGAATTTAAGCAACTTAGAAGTGAATCAAACTGGAATATGTGATGTTGGTATTCCGAACAATGCCTTCTTCAGGAAAGGTAAAGTTGGAGATTCGGCAAATTACCTCTCACCTGAGATGTTGGAGCAGCTTGACCACATTACAAAGGAAAAATTGCATGGTTCTGGCTTGATGCTTTAGATTAATTATCAATGTATGTATCTTAATTGGTTTTTAATTCTATTGGAGGTTGTTCATTTTGGTTTGTGGGTTTCCTTTTATATTTCTTGCCTGTGTTAGAAGGTTGGTTTGTTGTATTGCCTCTTGTATTCGGGTTTGGTACCTGAGAATATTTGAGTGTGAACATATGAGTGTCAAAAATTGCTTTTTTGCTATTTTCTGTTCCTCAAATACAACTATTTTGATGGGAGAGGGATAGGTATGCTAGCACAATACCTAGTAATTAGGTATGCCAGCGAATAATGGTGATCAGATGAAAGATAAAAGATCTCATCCGTTTGTAATTTTTGTCGTACAAAACTTATTCAATATTGCTGCTCCACGGTTTTTCTTCCCCTTTTCCTCACTAGCTCCGACTCCGGTAGGGCTGCACTCTCTTTTTTTTTTTTTTTTTTGGTTTTTTCTGTTACTCCCTCTCTCCCCCGACCAAGTTGAGCTCAGTTCTCTTCTTCTTCTTCTTCTTCTTCTTCTTCTTTTTTCTGGTTTTTACTGTTCCTCTCTCTCTCCCCCTCCCTTTGAGCTTTCTTCGACCTCGGCAGCGGCTTCGGCTGCGGCAGCGGCTGCGGTTCCTCTCTCTCTCCCCTCCCTCTGAGCTTTCTTCAACCTCGGCAGTGGCAGCGGCTGCGGTTCCTCTCTCTCTCCCCCTCCCTCTGAGCTTTCTTCGACCTCGGCAGCGGCTGCGGTTTCTCTCTCTCTCCCCCTCCCTCTGAGCTTTCTTGGACAAAAATTACATACCTATCCCACTCCCTCCTTTCTTAGTCTTCTTTGCAGGAACTGAAATCGTCCTCGCCGCTGCTGTTGATCCCCAAACCGGTGTCTTCTTCTTGTGTCATCATCATCTTCACAGGTCCAAGAGACAAATCCCCGAAAACCCATTGTAAAAGAAAGAAAAAAGTTAAAATCGAGATGGGTTTTGACAAAAATAAAAGAAATCTTCAAAATTTTTGGTTCGTCAACAGATTTCTCGTCTAAGAGCAAGAACCTGAAGAAAAAAAAAGGAAAGGAGAAAAGACAAAGTGGGTAAAAACAGAGAGATACAATCTTGGTAAGCAAGAATCTGAAGAAAAAAAAACAGAGAAATACAATCTTGATAAGCAAGAATCTGAAGAAAAAAAAGGAAAGGAGAAAAGACAAAGTAGGTAAAAACAGAGAAATACTCATTGTGAAAACTAGAATTTCATCAACTGTAGGAGAGGGGTTGAGAAGATAACCCACAAAATCAAACGAAAAAGGGGGAGACGATGAAGAACAGTTCCTCTCACTCTCTGGATCCCTCTTTCTCTGCTCTTGTCTCTCGCTCTATGGCTGATTTGGAAGACAAAGAAGAAGAATGATAATGCCATTAAAATGGGTTAAAAATCGATCATTCATCGGAGGGAATGAGGGAATTGGTGTAAGGCGGTCAAATGATCAGTGCCGATTCCGATGTGAATAAGCTGGTCACTAGTCACTGGTCACCGGATCCGACTGGATCCGGTGAATGAATGATTTTTTCTAGTGAGGAGAGAGAGAGAGTAAAGGTGTTGCAACCGTGCATTGAAAATTTGTTTATCTTCTCTCCATTCAACGGTTCAATTCATGTTGATCTAATCCTACAATCAAAATTCCGCTAGCATTCCTAATTCCTAGGTACTACGCTAGCATACCTATCATTTTCCCTATTTTGATACACCTCGCTAGTAGCTGTCTTCATTTATGAAGAAACTTTTAGGGGGTGTTTGGTTCGGTAAATCAAATGGTGTATATATCGGATATGAATGTCAATCTTTTGATAGACATTCTTCTTAATTATGTTTCTTTCTGAAAAATCGTTTGGTTGCCTTGAGGTAGGGGTGTCAATCGGTCGGTCTGGCTCGATTTTGGTCAGGGTTGAGTCGGTTTCTGTGTGGGAAAGCTGAAACCGAAACCGAACCAATAAGAAAATTCCAGTTTCGGTTTGGTTTTGGTTTCGGTCCAGTTTGGTTTCGGTTTGTCTTCGGTTTCTTAAATCAATTTGTAACCGGGTTGGTTTTGGTTTTTGGTCCAGTTTGGATTCGATTTTCCATACAAATGTATACAAAACTATGCAAATTTTGATTTTTTTAATGAATTTTGGAGTGTTTCGGTTTGTTACCGGTTTGGTTTCAGTTTCGGTCTGGGTTTTGAGTCGGTTTCAGGTTCATCCGATTTTTGGTGCGGTTTGGTTTGGTTTTGGGGTTGCAATACTCCAAACCAAACCGAACCAATAATGCTTCGGTTCGGTTCTGTCCGTGTTGTTATCAGTTTGGTCCGGTCGGTTTTATCGGTTCGGTTTAGGAATTGACACCCCTACCTTGAGGCTAGTACATGTTTCTTGCGGGTTGAGATATTGGCTTCTGTAGAGAACTTCTTTCCGCTTTCTCTTTTTATATTATGTGGTAAAAAAGTTGCTCAAATCTGAGTTTAAATGTTGAGGTAAACTTAGATTCTAAACACATCCTTTGTAATATGGTCATTCATGAGAAGTAGGATGCTCACTTTTGAGGGTCAATCTAGTGAAACCAAACAATTCTAAAAATTAAGAATTATTATTCTAAAGAATATCATCCCAAAGATTTACTAAACCAAACTCCCCCTTATCCAATTGTACGATCCAATAATTCATCCACTGCTATTTTGTGGGGTGGGGTGGGGTGGGGTGGGGTGGGAGTAAACCCTTCGGCCCCCACCCCACCCAAATACACTACCACAAGGTTCTCTCCAACCCTTTAATTATTAGGCCCACACGAGACCTTTTGTTGGGAGGTCACTTTCAAATTTCAATGTAGTCACTGGTACCACTTGTTTTTAAATTTAATTTTTATTTTCTTCATTAATGAGCCCAATCATCCACATGGGATGGTCAGGTCTTCTTCAATATCATCCAGCCTTTCAAATTTCTATGTAAGTCACTGGTACCACTTGGTCTTATCCTTTTTTTTTTTTGTTTGTTTGCGGAAGACTCATCCTTATCTTGACACAGGTGAAAAGAACGGTTGCTCGGTAGCTAATGATCCACATGGGATGGTCTTTTCTATTTTTTTTTGTAATGAAAAAAGGATGCATCATGGTAATGATCATCACTCTCAAGACAAATCGTCATATGATAAGTAGCATTTTCACATGATCAATGGACGATAGTGGGCATGTCAAGACTCAACCCACAACTATCTTACTCGAGCAGTGATGGATTAAGGGCATTTTCACTAATAAGCTACCAACCCCATTGGTTTTTCTTCAATATTATCCATTACGAGAAGAAATGTTGTGTTTTACTTTTATAATAAAATTATTGTTATACCTATCAAATTAACTATGTGCTCAATAAATAGTACTAGTGAAATTAATAGCAATTTCAAGTTTAAAAACAATCTCCTCAGCTATTTCAAAATTTCTATTTCACTAAAATGAGTTACAAAAATCATATCAAATCATACCTTAATAGATGCTTGAGCAAGCTTCTGAGAAGGCTTTTCAACTTCAAAAATTCACAACCAATACTATTATAATGTTTAAAATCTATTTTACAAAAGTTAAAGGATCCCGAGAAGCCACTCTATGCAGACATTTGAGCTTCGAGCTTCTCATGGGTGAAAGATTTTAATGGGAAAGTATTCTCTATGGGGGAGCGTAGCCTCCACCAGCACCCCCATAGTCTGTCTCTCTCCTCTGTTCATATTGGTCATTTCACATAGGGGATGAGAGAGATAGACTGTGGTAGAGGCTATGCTCTGTGGTAGAGACTGTACTCCCCCCACAAAAAGATATTATGCCAATTTTAATTATTAGACAAGTGTTTTCTAATTGTAAAAGACCTTTGCACACATTACATAGAGGTACGATGGTCATTTTACATCATGTGTCTATTGCACTGGAGCTCTCAGACATAAAACTTTGCCCCTTGACTGTTATAGTTCTAACTTTTATAACTATTCGCTGAACTTCACGAGAGTTGATAAGCTTCTGTCCTTAGGTACGGACCAAGGGATAGGATAGTTAAGGTAGACACTATTTTCCATATTTCCACATGATAAGCATGTTTGTCTCAAGTAACTTTGTTAAAAAAAATCCAATTTGGGAAACCCATATAAAATCCGCTTTCCAATTTGGGAAACCCATTTAAAATCCGCTATCCAATTTGGGAAACCCTTTTAAAATCCGCTATCCAATTTGGGACTTAGATAACCAATAATTTATCCATTTCTTGAGATTCTGGGTTGGGTAGCATATCATTAATTGGCCAAAAGCTGAAAGGTAGACAGCACATGTTGAACGGTTGAACCTACCCATACCCTTATCCAAAAATACAATAAAGCTCACCAAGGCTGGAAACTTCTTTCACATCTCATTAGTGTTTTCCCCCAACTCTACCAATCTTCTTACTTTCACTCATGGCCAAAAACATTCCTTACAAAGTATCTTTTGTGCCCAAAAGCAGAGAAGAAGAGGAAGAAGATGAGAAAATCTACAACAGATACAGGGAAATTGTTGCAACTACACTTCCCACAACAAAAGGTTGGGCAGATAAACTGATCTACCAGTACGAAGGCTTCTGGTACTGCCCTGGAATTGTTGGTGTTGGGCCATTGGCAGTTCAAGATCATTTCAAAGCATGGCCCAGTGACATTCTTCTTGCTAGCTTCCCCAAATGTGGCACAACTTGGCTGAAATCTCTAGCCTTTGCTGTCATCAATCGTGAAACTCATCCTCCTTCAGCTCAGCAGCAGCACCCTTTGCTCGCATTCAACTCGCATGATCTCGTGCCAATGCTAGAGATAAGGCTATATAATGATAACTTCAATGGTAACCAAATTCCTAACCTCGATATGCTTCCATCACCTAGACTGTTTGGCACACACATGCCTTACACATCACTACCACAATCTGTAGCACTTTCAGGCTCCCGCATTATTTATATTTGTAGGAACACCAAGGATAACCTAGTGTCTTGGTGGCATTTTCTCAACAAAATAAGGACTGATCTTTCCTTGGAGCCTATGAAATTGGAAGAAGTCTTTGAGTTGTTCTGCAAAGGGATGTCTGCATCTGGGCCATTTTGGGGTCATGTGTTGGGTTATTGGAAAGAGAGCTTAGAGAGGCCTCAAAATGTGCTATTCCTCAAGTATGACGAGATGATGGCTGAACCAGCTCTTCACTTAAAAAGGATTGCGGAGTTTATAGGGTGCCCCTTCTCCTCAATGGAAGAGAAGGAAGGATTGGTTGATGAAATAATAAAGCTCTGCAGTTTCGAGAATTTAAGCAATTTGGCAGTGAATAAAAAGGGAAGTAGTGATCATACTGGTTTTCCTAACAGTGCCTACTTCAGGCAAGGTAAGGTTGGGGATTCAGCAAATTACCTCTCACCTGAGATGATGGAGGAGCTTGACTGCATCACAAAGCAAAAATTGCATGGTACGGGGTTGACACTCTAAACTGTTTACCACATGTATCTTGGTTTTTCTATAGTAGGCTTTCCATTTTAGTATGTGGGTTTCCTTGTTCCATATTTTTCTTGTGTTCTTTACTTAGATGTTTTTGGTTAAAAAAATGGTGAAGTCAGGCAGTTCCTCAACTCAGCTATGTTTGTATGTTAAAGAAAAGAAAAAAAAAATAAATAAATAATAAACACATGAAAAAAATGATTATGAAATAATCATTTGTGTTTTATTATGTCTTTTGTACGTTTTTGTATCTTAAGATCTGCCTTCTTCTTTATCGCCCTTTTCCAAATTTTCAACTTTTAACACATGATAAATTAAAGGTCTTGTTACAGCAAAGAAGGAAAAAAAAAATTAAAAAAATCGTCCTCTTGTCATGCACGGATACCGATATGGGGCACGTGGTGTTGTCTCTATTTTCTTTGTGAGGGAGAGTCATGGTCGGATATGGATAAGGATACCCGAGATTTTGAATTCACTGCACATACGATGACATGATTGTACATCTGAACATTCAATACATGTTTTACTTTATGTAAGTGTAAGGATGAAGAGAGATATATTTGAAAGTAAAAGAGATAGGTGTTGGATGTTTATATGTACGATTAAGTGAATATATGAACAATGGATCCAAATTCTAGATACCGATATAGGGGCTTGTGGGTTGTTTCTACATGTTGTGTGAGAGAGAAAAAGCAAGTGATTCTAAAACTCAGATCGAAGCGATCAGTATTGATTGGATCAAAATGGTGTCATCCTTGATCGATCTCAAATCTTAACCTTTTGAATCCCATTACACATGTATGGTTTAAGAGTAAAATTGTAATAAATAATTTTCTTTTAAACCAGGAATATATCTATAGATATTATCCGATCTAGGCCAATCTGGATCAAAAATTGTAACGGTATCGTCCCGTTCACGAGGGGAGTGTGTTATAAGGGGGAAAAATTTGAGTGGAGAGAAGTTATTCTCTGCTTACAATAACTAGCTACCTGCTATCTTCTTCAACTAATCCTTTTTTTTTTTAAACCATACAATGGAATGGTCCCACTAGTAATCTTAATTCTTCTTATTTCTAAGTGTTGTTCGGTGTTTTACTGGTTTCAATGCGTTTTAGTTTAGTTTTGGTCACACAAAACTCTATGGTTGCGTTTGGTAATCATTCAGTTTCAGAAACGATGTTTCATGTTAAGTACAGAATTTTCAGTTTCTGTGTTTTAAAACAAAAAATAATTGTGTTTGATGAACTTGTTTCAGGAACAATTATCCTAGTTCACTTTTTTTTTGTATCTATAATGAAATTAAAATGACGGAATAAGGTTTTGTCGTACCATGATTTTACAATTCTGACATTTTTTTCCTTCTCGTTAAATAATAATAATAATAATAATAATAATAATAATAATAATAATAATAATAATAATAATAATAATAATAATAAAAATAATAATATAAAAAAACACACACCACACATTGTATTCCATTTTTTTTTATTTTCATAGAATGAAAAAAGGATTTTGGATAACTACCAAACGCAATCTATTCCTATATTAGTTTCGATTTAGGCTAGGTTTTTGAAATCCCCAAGTAAAGCAAATAGATTTTTTCTCTTTTTTCTGGTCTTTGTCTTTATTACTTAAAAATTCTTTGATCAAATTTTCGTATACGGTGAATGGAAACTAAAAGGTAAAACAAGGAGTGGGGTGGGGTTGCAGATGTGTTTCTTCGTTTCTTTAGAGAAAAAGAAAGGGGGAGAGAGAATTGAATATTAAAAAAAATATATATTATCTTGTTGAATTCCTTTTGCCCAAAACAAGAGGTGCCAAAATGAATGTCCTACCTTTCTTGTTGGAATACTTTCTCAACCCAAGGGGGTAGCACAGTTGGTGAGCAACTTGGTATGAGTCGTAAACTCGGACGTCCCAAGTTCGATTCCCACTAGATATACCTTGGATCACTCACACGAGGGTGTTTAGTGTTCTTCACTACTTTCATTGTTAGCAAAAAAAAAAAAAACTTATGCATACTTTCTCATTGACCCCATGTCGATGCAAAGGCCACGTGATGGACAGCAACCTCTTTCCCAAGGGCCACAAGTGAGTCACGAGAGTACAAGGACTGGTAGCTGATGGAGTTGATCCGGACACTTTAATACAGGCTTTGTCGATTCTGGGTTTTAACAGATCGATTCTGACATGGTTTCAATTCCAATACCAAATTATTGACACCCCTTTTCTATCTTTAAACACATATGATGAATTGTTGGTCCTCTTGTTATGCATGGTATCCCCGTATGGGCATGCATGTTGAATTGTCTCTGCGTGTTCTATTTGAGAGAGAGAGAGATGGCATTCTTTCTTCCAATATAAATTAATTTGGGATTGGCTTATAAAACCTCTCCAAGGGGCTCACTAACTCACTGGCCTAGAATAACTTTCCTTCTTAAGTTTAGACACTTTTCTCTTCTTTCTTTCATATGCTCATTACCTTTTGTTTGCCTTAACTTTAGAACAAGAATTATCTAAGGATCGACCAAACCAATTTCTTATATTCACTCATGGCCCCAAACGCTCCTTATGAAATATGTTTTGTACCCAAGAGCAGAGAAGAAGAGGAAGAAGATGAGAAAATCTACAGGAGATACAAGGAAATTACTGCTACTACACTTCCTATAGCAAAAGGTTTATTAGGTGAACCGATGTACCAGTATCAAGGCTTTTGGTACTGCTCTAGACTTGTTGGTGTTGGACCATTGGCAGTTCAAGACCACTTCAAGGCAAGAGCCAGTGACATTCTTATTGCTAGCATCCCCAAGAGTGGCACAACCTGGCTGAATTCGCTTGCCTTTGCTGTCATCAACCACAAATATCATCCTCCTTCAGCTCAGCAACAACACCCTTTGCACAAATTCAACTCGCACGATCTCGTGCCAATGTTGGAGATGAGACTATATAACAACAACTTGAATGGTTATCGAATTCCTAACCTCGATATCCTTCCATCACCTAGACTGTTTGGCACACACATGCCTTGCACATCACTATCACAATCTATAGCACTTTTAGGCTCCCGGATTATTTATATCTGTAGGAACACCAAGGATAACCTAGTTTCTTGGTGGCATTTTCTGAACAAAATAAGGAGTGATCTTTCCTTGGAGCCTATGAAATTAGAAGATTTCTTTGAGTTGTTTTGCGAAGGAATGTCTACATTCGGGCCATTTTGGGATCATGTGTTGGGTTATTGGAAAGAGAGCTTAGAGAGGCCTCAAAATGTGCTATTCCTTAAGTACGACGAGATGGTAGCTGAACCAGCTTTTCACTTAAAAAGGATTGCAAAGTTTATGGGCTGTCCCTTCTCCTCAATGGAAGAGGAGGAAGGATTAGTTGGTGAAATAATAAAGCTCTGCAGTTTCGAGAATTTAAGCAATTTGGCAGTGAATAAAAAGGGAAGTAGTGATCATACTGGTTTTCCTAACAGTGCCTACTTCAGGCAAGGTAAAGTTGGTGATTCGGAAAATTACCTCTCGCTTGAGATGATGGAGCAGCTTGACCGCATCACAAAGCAAAAATTGCATGGTTCGGGATTGACACTATAAATTATTTACCACATGTATCTTGGTTTTTCTAATGTAGGCTTTCCATTTTTGTATGTGGGTTTCCTTATTCCATATTTCTTTTGGTATATGAGTGTTCTCTACTCAATTTTTTTTTTTTTGTGAAAGAAATGGTTGAGTCAGGTATTTCTTCTACTCTGATCATGGTTTCAAGTATCAGTATTGGATTGTCTGTATCATATCAATATCGACTGAGACTGATCCCCGATTCTTGATCTATCCGGATCAGTTACTCATATTGTTTCAAGGGTAAAGCAGTAAAAAAAAAAAATACTAAAGTAAGGGGCAAAAGTGATCGATACCCACTGATACCTATCGACTGAGATTGATCCCCGATTCTTGATCTATCCAGATCAGTTACTCATATTGTTTCAAGGGTAAAGCAGTAAAAAAAAAAAAAAAATACTAAAGTAAGGGGCAAAAGTGATCGATACCCACTGATACCTATCGACAGAGACTGATACCAGTACCGATACTGATACCAATACCAAGATCTATATCTTTGACTCCGATAGTTCTTACTTCTCATATTATGGAAGAGCTGTTGAGGGATGTTCATGTAGGCCATGATTTAGATTTTATTAATTTTGTTTAGAGTCGTAGTTTTTTCATACTGTTAATCCCAAGTTGGCACTGAGAGGGGGGTGAACAATGTCTATAAAATCTTTCCTAGAGATGTCTATTTGAAGCTACCCTATATTCTGTTCAACACACACAATCATATGTTTGTCCATCTTGCACCACTCAGTGGCCAAGTCTACCAAACAAACATACACATTCTACATGCATTCACAGTCCACGCACTCCAATAAACAAGCATACACAAATGGCACAAGATATACGTGGTTCAGCTCACTGCCTACTCCACAGAGCAATACTCTTTCTGGGTTTCGTATTTTGCTCAATACTCAACAAGCTTGTGATTGTTGCAACAGTTCAAGTGCTATGACACCTTCTTCAACTTGAGATAGAACTCAGGCTAGGGTTTCACCCCGCTTTACAATGTATATGATGATAAATATGAATACAACCCCTTCCCTTATAAGCAGTACCTTAGGTTATGCGACTTTAACAACTTAGGTCATACAAAATAGGACTTGGTGAACAGAGATTACCTCGCTTGACTAGCAAGGGGTGGAGAGCTTCTCTAAGATTCCTAGATACACTGGAATCTTCAACTTTTCCTTTATAATGGCTAATCTTGAACTTTCAAGAGAAGAAGATAGTTCATCATCTTCTTTATATTCTTATATAGTTCATCATCTTCTTTATATTCTTATATAGTTCATCATCTTCTTTATATTCTTATTCTTCTTCTTCTATCACACAAGAAGCTTCTTTGTCTTTAATGAACTTGATGAAGAATCTTGAAACCTTCAAGAGTTGAAGATGGTGATCCTTCTTCTTTGCCTTTGCCTTCTTCTTCTTCTTTTTCTGTCACACACAAGAAGCTTTTTTTTTGTTTTTAATGAACTCCAAAACCCCTCTCCAACCTTCAATGTTGCCTTTAATGGTTTCTTAAACATGGTGGTGATGATATTAAAGCATTCAATCTACAAAAATCTTCAAACAAAGGTTTTTCTCAAGATTTAAACATGAGAGCACACAAACATTTGGCTTTTTTTTTTTCGCTAAAAGGTCATGTATATTAAGAAGAGAGTGAAAATATTGTACAATGAACCCGAAATACTAGGAAAATAATAAAAAGAACATAGAAAAAGAGAAACAACCAATGAAGTCCCATAACTCTTTCTCACCTTCGGCATTGCCATCAGCAGGGAGGAGGACAAGACATCAAGAAAATAAAATATTGTACAAACACTTGGCTTCTTCTGCTCTTTTCTCCTCTTTTCTCTTATAGGGATTTTCTTCTCTTTTTTTTCTTCAAGAAGTTATGAAAGAAATCTCCAAAATCCACTTAAGAAGGTCTAACAAAAGTCCCAAAATTGTGTAGGTTTAACCATCCGGTTCAGATCGGAATCTACTCTGACAAATTGACTTTACCTCAGTGAAGGAGTCAAAAGTTTTATATATAACTCTAAATGAACCGATTCTTATTGCTTTGGAACGTAGACTCAAATATATACAATTTTTATAGAAATATCATTCCTCTAATTCTTCTTGAAAATATCTCAAAATTCAACTCAAAGTCATGTGAACTGAATCCGTAATGAGAAATTGGGTTGGCTCTATTTCCGAGCGATCATACGAAAATTATCATATCTCTCTCATCCAAATTCCGATTGACCCCATTATTTTTCCTACGAATAGAGGACTCAAATAATACATTTCTCATGTCCATACCTTTAACCCAAATGTAATGCATAAATCCAAAAAATGTGATTGAACCCAACTAATGTGTAAGACATTACATTTTTCAGCTTACACGTTGGTCTGAAGAACATGCCGTATCATGTTACTCTGATATCTGATCGACTTGATTCTAATTGTGATAGACTCAAAGCTTAAGGATCTATGACTTACATGTGTATGTCTTTTTTTAAATCTTTCATCTAGATTTCTGAAAATACCTTCAAATGTGATGCAATTGTATAAAACAATGATTTCTTCCCTTTTAATGAAGAGTCCTTCACACACTACTTTCACTTTTCACACATGCAATGTGTGACACGTCTCTGAGTACTATCAAAATAAATTAGTGATTAGACACAACCATGACATCACCTCTGATTACATCATCATTGACACGTGGCCAAGGTTTCCAACAAAGACAACCAATATGCAACACATGCTAATGGCATTGCCAAAAGTGGGAGAATTCTAGGTTTTTCCTCTTCTTGTTTTGTATTTATCCGACTATGCTTGGACGTTAATCATGTATACTTTTTATTTTTATCTTCATTTATTCAATCTTATCTTCTTAGCGAAAAGAGTGTTCTCACGTCTAGCACATGACCGACAGGATTCTTGCACCCAATGAAAAAAATGAAAAACAATGACAAACCATAAGACTATCCATTTTTCAAAATCCACACGAGACCGGCAGCAAAGTCTTCCCCATTAAAAAAATAATAAAAGGGAGAAAGAATGCCACTTGCTTGCATTCCTCCATCCATAAAGAACACTACTTGTTTGCATTCCCCCATCCGTAGACACAGCAGGGATGGCCTTACATTGCCATTGCACTGGTGAATGCATATGCCCATAGGTTAACAAGGTAGCATTCTTTACTTCATAAAAAATATATAGAAAACAATGACAATACTAGAAGACATGTTTATCCAATTTTCAGTTTAGCACCCAAAAAAAAAAAAATCCATTTTTCTAAAGCCA